>NC_135569.1:5061539-5079039 GCF_964340395.1 Glandiceps talaboti
GTATGACAGATTTTTGCTGAATATGAACTACATTACAAGCAAACCATGTTCTGCAGTTGTGAAATGAAAACTACTATAACTCATGTGTACACGTTGACTCTATTGTCTACATTTCAAAGCCATACACTGTACGTAATGTTAACATTCTAAGGCCAGTCAAAATATGACAAAATTTCATGTTTGATATTTGTGACTTTACACAAGATTTACTAGTGAATGGTGAACTACATTAATATTTGGTGAAAGTGAATTGATATCTGGAGATAGTGGTGAATAATGAATTAGATTTTTCTTTCTGTAGTGAATTGTGATCTAAGAGGGGTATACTCCCCTACCCCTAATTGAGTTGCCAAGAATCATGACTTGTTGTCGAAAAGCGCTTCCAGAATCCTGCTGCTTGTGCTGACCGTTGACATTGATTAAATACAAAAATGTAGTAGTGGAACAAAAGTTAGACTTCCGAACTACCATATCGCGTGCAAACTAGCGAGGGCGGAAAATTTAAAAGAACATTATTGGATTATAATTTCTTTTTATTGCTTTGTGAGGTAGATCGTTTCTATAATAGCAACACGAACAGATTTACAACTTTTGACGACACACCCAGTAATGATCTTTCTATGATCTCCATAGAGGAATATGAGGCAAAATTGATTTTTTCCCCGCACGGTTCTTGCTAAAGCTTACCAGCCAAAATGAATATATAGGGAGTCAACTGTGTGGTGTTTGCGTATCGTCCATCATAAATGGCATTCTCCGACACTGTGCATAGAAAAACGCTGTAAGAGACAGGATCGGTTTGTATGTGTGTTGGTGGGAGATTGAACAAGTGAGTATAGAGGATGAAGATAACGTATGGAAGAGAAAGGGAGAGTGAGTGAGAAAAACTAAGAAAGATAGAGAGCACGTGTCATAACAAATTATTACGTTATTTGACTTCGTCAGACACAACACTCTAAATAATATCCTGTCTTCATTACACATCCACAAATACGATTCATTTACTCAGACCAACCGACAAGGGTACGGAAATAGAAACACACACACACACACACACACACCGACAAGGGTATGAAAATAGAAACACACACACACACATACACAAACAAACACACACACACACACACACATACACACACACACACACACACACACACACACACACACACACACACACACACACACACACACACACACACACCGGCTGCTAGAACCGAACGACGTGATGTATTTGTATTTGAGATGCAGCTTGCTTCTGAAGTGCAGACTCCTTCTCCACGCATCTTGCTGTGGTCTCATGTAACGAACGGTCAAGAAATTGGCGGTATTTTCCCGGCATAATCCGCCAGATGCATGTACACATAAACACATCATTACAAGAGCATGTTTCCATGTTGAGTAGTAACTGACGTCACTGAATCATTCACCAATGTTGTGTAAAATATATATGAAATTACTCATTGAGCAATTTAAAGTTCATATAATTTCATATAATTTTACACAGAAACTGCATACAGAAATATTATATTCAAACTCTTTGCATTATCAACAATGGATATTGTTGTCATCATAACAGAATTGAGAAATCTTAGTATAACAGTGTTATAGGTACTTATTTATATGCTCCATGCGGCCAAAAGTTTCTCAAAGTATCGGATACCATACTACTTTCATAATTACTATGGCAACCAAAACGAGGGATATTTCACAATTAATAAAACATTATTGACCAATTTATACCATATATAGATATACTGTGTTCCGTATTTCCCCAACTTTCTGATTTTAATTTTGAAGAGATACTACATATAAAGAATTGTAAATTTATTACCAAGGTAACCACAAACTCAGTACAAGTGTACGAAAGAAGAAACACGTCTGACTGGACTTTCCTTTAATATTTGTAAATGATACACAAAAAGCACTTGTAGTCCAAGAAGATGATAAGTTATACCGCCACCAACGCCAGAATCTCACAGCCTAGAATTCTAGTGAAAACACGAAGAAGCGTAGTATGGATACCTCAAGTAGATATGCAAACAAGACAAACAATTTTGTTATTGATACATCTGCTTTATTTATATACATACACGACGACAAGACCCCTTGTAATTTACAAAAAAAAAGAGAAATTGATCAGTTTAGTTTTGTGATAATTAGGATCACGAATTCAAACTAAATGAGGTAAGCTGAGGTAAATAATAGTTCCCATAGTATCAAACCAAATGTAACTGTATCTGTGTAAGCCATGACGCCAATATTCGTTACATCAATGGAAAATATGATGTGACGAGAATGCATAGACTCCATAATGTACACAGAACAGAAATCTAGAATTTATACAAGAGTATCTGATTTGACAACTTAGATATTCCACTATTGCATGAAGATATAAATTTATAAGTAATGCACACTTTTAAACTGTGTTTCCACTACGGTGTTACAGTTTACCCTTTGTGCAGAACTATGGTGGTCGTAGAACTTTCTCATCCAGTCTGTAAGATATGACGTCACGGTGTTAGGGCGCCCTCACGTATCGGCCCACCTCTCTCAAAGAAAGAGACGACCGTTCATGGCGAAACGGCACAACGTATCTTACAGTCTAGCTAATGATTATCATGTTATCCAAGGAACTCAGTTCATCGACTTGGTAACCCCAGCATGGGGCTGGCATTAACATGAATACCATCTCCACCGCTACCATCACCGTATCTTCGATAGCTTGATCACCAACTTGAACGCCGCCACATCCACCACCACCACCACTCGTCGGAGTCAACACCACTGACATGGCCGTAACCACAACCACCACCACCACCTTCAACTCCACGACCACCAAAAGTATCATGATGTCTATCAAAAGTGCATGTATTTTCACTTATTTGGCACCTATCACTAATGTACAAGAGCAAGTTGACTGACTCCTTTATATCACCCGTGATGTGACACGGGGTGGCGCTGCTCATAACAACCTGTTTGACCTCTTCCGGTGACAGTGATGGGTTTAATTGAAGTACAATTGCCGCAGCACCTGGAAAGGACAAGTTATAATAGTGTAAGAAGTGATTAAAATATACTATTACCCAACATATCATTTTCCTTCGAAACGAAGTGAGTATTGATTTGTTTGCCAGACGGCATTCATGGTATTGTTATTCCCCTGAAAGATCATGAGCTTGTCACTTACTGGCAACCTTGTGCAAGTATTGGTTTTGTTTCTTTACTTTATTTGTAAACTGGGGACAATTTCTTTTCTTATTTTGCTTTGGACTTACAATAAAAACAAGTTAAAACAAAAATAAAATATTTGAAAAATGATCACTTTCATTTAATTACCTGATACATGTGGAGTGGCCATTGAAGTTCCGGATAAAACAGCTAATGATGTAGGTGAGCTTATGTATGCACTAGTGATTCTTTCACCTGGGGCAAATATATCAACACATTCACCATAATTCGAAAACCAAGATATTTCATCTGTGTTGCCACTAGATGCAACTGTAATAACCTAAGAAGAAGAAGAAAAAATACAAGTTACGCAAAATAAAAAATAGTATTTCCGATAACCCAACCGACCCTAGTTTAAGCCCATATCATAAATATTGTTTTAAAGCAAAAGGGTAATATGGTAAGAATTCTATTCCCGTGTACACCTTCTTACCTTTGCCTAAAATGAAGTTACTTAACAAAAATCGTATTCCAGAGAAACCAGGTCTTTTTTGACTATAAAAGTAGTGCATAATGTGTTCGTCTACTTGACTTATAATTGTAATCATTTACTTTTTTTGCACCTCATCAAAAGAAGTGTTGTGACCGATACTCTTTGGGTCGAAGGAAATTTTTAAAAATTTAAAGTAAAATAAAATAAAATTCCACCCTACCTAAAGTTGTGTTATTGGAAACAAATGTTTTTATTTTGTTTTGTAGTATCAGTCTGTCTAATGCTTCTACTAAATTGACATGTAATGTACAAGGAATATATACAGAAACCAATGTTCTTGGTAACATATATATATCCTGAATTCGCTACCTCAACTAGTGGGTTCTTGGCTAATTTTATTAATATCATTTCTCTTATTTTTTGAAAGTGATTTTCAGGACTAACTGACATCAACCATAAAAGTACTTATGACATCGCCTTTATTCCTTTTCGAGAACCTGATAAATCTTGTTCTTAATGGTGTTAGTAGTAGAAAGTAGCCCGCATATGAAGTTGCAAATATGAATGCCAGATGTGTTTGTGGTGTTGGAGAACAAAATAATACTTGTGCTCTTGAGCATGGTACAACAGCAATCTGATGCAAACAAACAAACAAACAAACAAACAAACATGATATTTAGGGCAAACACATGTTCATGTCGCAGTGTAGGATCTCCAGCTGCAGACTACTCTAGAAGCACTTAGCATGAACAGTAACGTCAACATAGATAACATGTTGCGCTATATAAGACACGCCAAGGTAAATGAAATCATACCTGTGGAGAACTAGCTGGAGATTCTGTACACGCAGGTCCGTTACTATTACCGGCGGCAACCACTATAGTAAATCCTGCATCGGCTAGAAAGTTCACTGCTAAGTTTATAGTAGCTGAAAAATTTCCACCTATAGACATAGAGATCACTGCAGGTGTTGATGCGACCGCATAGACCTCTTCCATTCCTAGAGGAGAAAGTAGACAGTTGTGCTAGCATGTATAATTTGTGTTAAAAAGCGTGAACATATGACTTTCCATCGTCAGAAATTTTGTACATGTTTGTGCACTGCGACGTGTTGTGTTATCACTCTGAGAAGTGGTTGATAGGACCGGCCTGACAGGGTGGCCTGGCACGTCGTATCTGGCAGAGTAAGAAAGCCATTGCCTCTATTCACAAAATTTCTTCTCATCTTAAAATCATCTCGATTCAAATATTACAAGATCATACGTCTATGTTAAGAATTGTCCAATACGAAGTGTTTGTAGGCCAACATCATGTGGCGTATTTTTTGAATTTGTAACTAACTCATTGATCTGAAATCCATGGGCATGTTTCTGGGGATGCATAAATGAATTGATATGATATGATGACCCACTGTTTGTATGCAAATTAGATCTAGACTTGTGACTTTTAGTTGACCAACCGAAATAATATGCAAATTGATGTGTTCATAATCTTACCTATCAGAGTATGTAATGAAGATCCAGTACCATTACAATTCAAAATACGTACTCCCCAAAGATTCACGTTCTTGGCAACACCATATGTACGACCTCCAATCGTACCAGCACAGTGTGTTCCATGACCATGACAGTCACCGTTGGGGGCCTAGTAGAGAATATAAACTTGGTGACAACAAATCACACAACAAAATGGATTTGTACACTTGATGTAATGAGACGTGTAGTGAGACTTATGTGTCCACAACTCTAGCCTAGCCTAGCTTAGCCTAGCCTAGCCTACTCTACTCTACTCTACTCAACTCTACCCTACCCTACCCTACCCTACTCAACTCTACTCTTCCCTACTCTACTCTACTCTACTCTACTCTACTCTACTCTACTCTACCCTACCCTACTCTACTCTACTCAACTCTACTCTTCCCTACTCTACTCTACTCTACTCTACTCTACTCTACTCAACTCTACCCTACCCTACCCTATTCAACTCTAATCTTCCCTATTCTACTCTACTCTACTCTACTCTACTCTACTCTACTCTACTCTACTCCACTCCACTCTACTCTACCCTACCCTACTCTACTCAACTCTACTCTACCCTACCCTACCCTACCCTACTCTACTCTACTCTACTCCACTCCACTACACTCTACTCTATTCTACTCTACTCTACTCTACCCTACCCTACCCTACCCTACCCTACCCTAATTTACTTTACTTTACTTTAAATTACTTTTACTTTACTTTACCTGTATAAATACTTTACCTATAATAACAATTTACAAGAAATGTAAACTTACAGGTTCCTCAAAGGCATCAAAGAATGGTTTTGCTCTTCCTTCGAACTCTTCATGATCATAACGAATACCAGTATCAAATATGTACACGTCTACACCAGTCCCATCACCTGTAAGAATTAATATTAATAGATACATTCATAGATACAAGTACATCGATGCATAGATAAATTCATGCATGCATGCATACATACATACACATACATACACTCACATGCATACATACATACATACATACACACATACATACATACCTACCTACATACATACATACATACATACATACACACATACATACATACATACATACATACATACATACATACATACATAGGTTGGAAATGGCAAGCATTATTATGGCTGTTGACGGTGACAATGTTATTATTATTACCTGCTGGATTATAATTGTCATCTAATGGAAGATTTCTCTGGTCTATTCTATCCAAACCCCAAGAGCCAACATCTTCATGAACATAATCATAGGCATGTATTACAGTGTCAGCCTCAATATAGTCGACTTCACTATATGCCCTAATCTGTTGAAATATACCGAAACATATCGATGTTATCGTTTCATTAAAATAATGACAACATGAAAAAAACTACATGTTGACCAAAACTGTTAAGCTTAGTAGATCGCAAGCAGTGTGAAAGTTTTCAATCTGAACGTTCAATCTGGCTTGTCGACGATCCTTATCAGCCAATTCAGTAGTTTCAGCTAATATTTTTGTGGTGTGTGTGTGTGTGTGTGTGTGTGTGTGTGTGTGTGTGTGTGTGTGTGTGTGTGTGTGTGTGTGAGAGAGAGAGAGAGAGAGGGAGAGAGAGAGAGAGAGCATATGTTATGTCACGTTTTTACGTTTAACTTACTAGATAGTATTTATCTTCAAGTAAGACGCAAAACTCTAGAATTCAAACAAATGTAATAGTGAAAGCAGGCTTACCATTTCCATTGTCTCTTCTTCCATCTCTGCCGAAAAACCATTAAAGATCTTCTCAAATTTTTTAACTTTGTTTAGTCTACCCAAAGGAACTCGGTCAATAAGATTCCGTGATTCAAATTTGTCATGATGTTCCTGGTATTAATGAGAATAAATACATTATTGGCAATTGCAAAATAGAATATCAACACTCTGTGAACGTAATTACGACATTTTTGTAAACAAGTGAGGACTCAAGAGTTTTATCGATGAGGGGGCTGTCGTACATTTTCATCAAACGTTCAGACCGTGAAGTCGTTGGATGTTTCAAATCATTTTAACAGTTATACAACTTTTTGGCTCGTCTCTATTGTTCAAACCATGCTCTCTTTTTCTGTTACCGTACACTTTTCACTCATTAATTATAAATTCAAGTTAATCGGACCGCTTTCAACAACGAAAAGGGCCGCTACAAGTTAACTCAAACAAAGAAAGAGTCCACACCAAGTTAACCCAAAGAAAGAAAGAGTCCGCAGTTTAGTTATTCTTAACAATTGGGAATATATCAATGTTAACGAGGTAATACAAAATGAAACAATCTGACAGGTGTACACAACCAATGAAAACAAAGAAGCTCGAAACCAGGTGAAGTGCATTTAATTCCAGTCATAATGAAAATACAATACACAATTCAAAATGTAATTTGAATCTTCGTGTTCTCTTTGACTACATTTATTGTAACTGGTGACGATTCAACAATCGAATCCTTCGATGCAGTGTTACATTCAACAGTCTCACTGGAACCTCTTTCAGAAAGACGTAGGGTAGATCCTACCTGCACTTCTTTCCATACAGTAACACCCCATCGTGTCGCCTTGCGAGTGGCTGGTGGAACACGTGCTTTCTGGTATTCCTCCACTTTGGTGTTGTCAACCGGAGGTAGAAACCGAAATTCTTTTTGTATGTCAGTTAACTTAAAATCTTCAGCATCATCTACGTCGACCTGGGATAGAAAATATTCCCTATCCCAATTGACTACAGACTTTTGGAGCGACATAATACGGGAACGAACGAACACTTCGACGACGGTTCGACTGTGGTGTCTGACTACGAGACACAATGCTGCCACACCCCGAATACACACGCGTGTCTAATTATAATACTACCACCTGTTAAACTAAAATGTTCTATTTTTGATTGGCTAAACTCAGTGTTCTCAATTCAAGCAAATGACAACGTGTTGTAAAACAGTCCCATCAATTGTAATTTACATAACGTGCTGCTGCGTTCATTGCCAGGGAGGAAGTCGCTTGAAAACTACAAAACTCGCCAAATTCGCTGTATAACTTCGTTATAGTACGTGTCCTCGGACATTTACTGTTTTTATTCGGACAGTTTTGGTTAACCCATCAGTTATTTTGTCCGAGGCGCAAAACTGTCCGAATAAAAACAGTAAATGTCCGAGGACACGTACTATAACTATAAGTTATTTACCACATTTATCCTAACTCCCAACTTTTCTTTTTTCCAAAATGGCACGGATCGTCTTTTTGTAAACATTTTTATTTTTCACTTTTTTGCGTTTTTATTTTCCGTTAGGAATGTTATGTTATGTTATGCGTCTGTCTGTCTGTCTGTCTGTCTGTCTGTCTGTCTGTCTGTCTGTCTGTCTGTGTGAACGGCATCTCAAAAAATACTGCGACATCATTCTAATGAAACTTGGTACACCTCTACCTTATGCTAATTGTCAGAACTGAATAGGTTTTGGTAAACGTCGCATGAATTTTAATGAGTCATTTGCATAATTAACACTTTTGGTAATTATGCTATATCTTAAGAATGCACACTGGTCAAATATCAGGTGATCCGTGAAACCATGTCTTGATGTAGCCAGTTTAATTGAAAGCCGGAGGTTTCAGAAACACGTTGGAAGTACATGTATAGTACATGTAAGCAGGGCTTGTTTGCAAGATTTCAAAGTTGTATAAGTTAGTGATATCTTATCTTCCAGGGCGATTATGTAAGTTGATAGCAGTAATTAATATAAGTGTACAGAAGATAAAATTAATAAGAATACGTCTACCTGGAGTGAATATAATCCAGTTGATTAACAAAAGTGTAACCTTGATCTGTCATTTTGGTCAAAATCTTACCTTGAGAACCACAATGTATGTCCTTGGTGTAACTGTCATCATTGCGTCATCTTTGTCGAATATTGGTTCAAGAGGGACTCCTGTTGTAAATGATAACGAGGAAACTACCACCAATAAGCTGGTAAGTTTGATTGACATCCTGTCTTTCAGCTATAGCTGTAGAGAAAACCACACACAGAATTACTGTATGTATGTATGTATGTATGTATGTATGTATGTATGTATGTATGTATGTATGTATGTATGCATGCATGCATGCATGCATGCATGCATGTATGCATGTATGTATGTATGTATGTATGTATGTATGTATGTATGTATGTATGTATGTATGTATGTAGGTCTGGATGTGTGTATGTATGCGTTCGAATGTGTGTATGTGTATGTGTATGTGTATGTGTGTGTGTGTGTGTGTGTGTGTGTGTGTGTGTGTGTGTGTGTGTGTGTGTGTGTGTGTGTGTGTGTGTGTGTGTGTGTTTTGAGCGATCATCAGTCTTATAAAGGGACACAGTCCAGAACCGAGTTTTATTGTTATTTCACCTTATTTGAAAAATGTTACAAGGGTAAGTATTTTTAGTCACGGATGTGGATCTAAAATATTTATAGATTATTCACAGGTGTGTTGTCTTTTTATGATATTGAAGTGTTCCTCCATTAGTGAATGATATCTTAAGAGTATACTTGTATACATCCATTAATCTGGTTACATCTTAGCCTTCCTTGTTATATTGAGGTTATAACAATATGCCAAAGATTAACACGTTGTACAGATAATACGTCATCAAAATAACCATATGATCTGAGATGAACGTATATACATGTTTATTGTGGTGACCGTATCTATCTTAATATCATAAAACAAAGGGGTGCATGTCGTAGCAAGTTTACATTTCCGTCATTGAATATTGGAATTTTAATGCCATTGTCAATGAACGCCAATTTGCATACATCCTAACGCGAACAATAAGTTCGACTCGTGTTTTTATGAGTTGTAACGCCAACGAATAAACGACGTACAACCAATAAAATAAGTGATAAAAGTACATTGTCAGATACCTATGTAAAATAATGTGTTGAATCTAGAACTATGATAGCCAATGAACACAACTTTATGTATTACAAATAGGCATGTTCTTTGGAATGATAGTGACGTCAGAACTTGTGACGATTCGTAAGTCAAAGTACAATGGTATTTTACAGAAATAGAAGAGCTGTTACTACTATTTTGTCTAAATCGGTGTCTAAACATTATTATTGTTCAGTCTGTAGATTGTAGTTTAGACATTATAGTGATAATAGTTGTATATGGCATAATAAAGAAATGGTTGATTGGGATAGCCGGTCTTCTGATCCCACAGAAAAGTACAATTCATGTTTGTAATTGTTTATGGCGTGGGAGCAGGCCATACATTACTAAGACATGTATCTAGAGCTGGATATAAAAAGTGCGTTCAGTTAGAATGTGTCTATCTGTATACACACAACATTCATTCGGGGAAGAAACGTTCAGCCCCTCGTCCTGTTCTCATCTGGGACATGATAAGGTAGAATTACCTCTCCGGTCACTTACCTTCATTAGATATGGTATGGAGGACGTCAACATAGAAATGTTCTGGACTTAGAAAGGTCGGCAAAGAGGGACGGATTCGGTCAGACTGCTAACAACGCCTCGGTCTTCTGATACTAATGAAGTCAAACTCTATACCAAGTGATCATAAATGAATTATGAATATTAATAATGAGCCAGTGCTTTGTGTGCGTGGTAGTGATGTAACGGCATCGATGCGTGTCAAACGTGTATACACACAACATGTTTTGTCTAAGAATAGCACTTTCACTATATCCGTTAATAAGGTGATAGCCATCATAGTATTTTACGTTTTTGTGTTGACGAACTGTGCAAGACCGGAGCTTGTGTGATGTATTTCAGTATTATTACTTGCCTATTTCTGTATGTCTGTCTGTCAGTCTGTCTGTCTGTCTGTCTGTCTGTCTGTCTGTTTATATGCTTACCAACTTTAACCTTGAACTCTCACAGTTCGACCCATTCTGACATTCTGTCCCATCACCATTATTTGAGACTACTAAATCCATGTAATGATTATACTTAGCAATAAGAGGTCGCTTTCTTTAGTGCAAGCCTCTCTTTGTTTACGATTTGCCATAAATAGCATAAATTTATAAGAAATCATGGCAGTACAGTGATATATGCGGGTAGTATAGTGACATTGTTCAACTCAGAGGCGGCCAGTGTTACCATGTGACATGATATCATTATATAATGATTGTGTGACGGTTTTTTTGTTTTTTGGTGGTTTTTTTTTTTTTTTGGGGGGGGGGGGGTGCTTATCCTCAAATATTTAGACGGGTGTTTGTCGCCCTAGTTCAAAACATCTATCGATGTAAACTTGCTCCAAAGACATATCCATTAATAGGGGAAATCATCCAGTCAGTTACCTTAATTCTGATGCCGTGAATGTTTTTTTTAACAACATGAAGATCATTTCCCATGTTATTGGCCTCATGATTAGAGAAGTTTCAGATGAAAAGGGATATGTAGGGATCTATTTCATGGAAAATTGATCACTTTGGGCTGCACATCCGTAACTATGCTTTATTTCGGAGTACCACGCCTCCTCCCACCTTCCTGGCATAGGCTTAATGTATGATTTCACGTTGTTAATTATTTTTGATTGAATAGAACAATAGCGGTCGTTGCCATGTTTTTATTACACTACAAATACACTAATGATTCATTCATCCACCCTTTAATCTAACCCAACTACCAACCAACCAACCAACCAACCAACCAATCAACCCACCTATACTAGTTAGTTCAAATTAAACTAGTGAACATTGGCAAGGGGGCATCAGTTTACATAAACATCAACAAATTGGTAGGACAAACAATGGTAAAAAAAAACATGGTCAGTTTATAGAGTATACTTTATTCAATCATATAGTGTAATTATACATTTCAACAACCAATCAGATGCATTGATATATGTCAACGACCTATCAGATGCATTGATACATTTTAACGATCAATCAGAGGTATTGATACATCTGAACGACCAATCAGAGGTATCAATACATTTAAATGACTAATCAGATGCATATTAACGACCAATAAGATTTAGCAATGCATATCAACGACCAATCAAATCAAGGCTGAGCTGGATCTCTGCTGTACAACAGCAGGTTTGGTGTACCTTCTGCTTCTTTGCCATCTATTACTTTGTTGACACTAGCGTCGTTTTGAATCGCAGTTTTGACCTCAGCCGGTGTTGACTCTGGCTTTAGGCCGAAATGAACCGCTGCAACACCTGAGAACAAAATACATACATTTACGTTCATTCACTGGCAGTACTCCAGAGTGGGAAAGAGCCATATAAACACCAACATTATTAAAATTATTAATATACAATAGAGGTAAAAAAAGAAATTAAGCCGTATTCACCACATCAGATTTTAATCAGATTGGATGGGGTCAAATTGAACTAGTTGTTCATGTGATAGCTATTCTACGATAATCAACCTGCTTCTTTGATTCATGCGTTCAGCTCCTGTTTCCTTATTTTTTATGAGTTTTTTTTAATTTGAAAGATTAAAAAATGTAATAATAATAGTGCATACGCAGTAATTGTTATAAGACAGCTGGCATACAATGGGCTTGGTGTATGAAATATGGGAAACTATCCATGCATACATAATTTTATGCTTACTGATGTATCTAACATAGAATATTTTGAATGATTTGAGACAGTACTGCCTCATTAAGTAAATTAAAGTGGATGTTCTTGTTCGGGTGAATAGACATCATTAATTGATAATGTGCTCTACAACCTAGCTAATTCGTCATAACTCAGCTAGTGTCGGTGGCTGAGTGGTTAAACCACTTGCCTCTTACCACTGCGGTCGGGGTTCGATTAAATTTATCACGCTGTAAGTAAGAAGAGTGTCGTTCAGTTTGACTCTACCGAACAACTCAGGTTTTCCCCGGGTACTCCGGTTTCCTTCTGCATTAACACTGAACCCATGAGGTATGGCCCTCACTGGACTTCTTTGGAGACAAGTGTTTATATGCTTGAAGAACTATCTATTATGAATAAAGATTATTAGTTCGTCATAACATAACTTCAGACAAAAGAGCCACTTGGAGTGTCAGTCATCTAGCTACTACCAAACTAGAGGGACCGTGGAGTTTCAATTAGGCGGCAGGATGTTTTTTATGTCTCACAAAACGTTTTTTGTTACAAATTACATAAAACAAAATACAGATACCGATAGTGCACAGACACAAAATGATACATTTTATCTCTTTCTGATAAAACAAGGATGATGCAAATACAACTGTTACAATGTTTATGTGTCATTCTTCCCCTCCTGCTCCCAAGGGAAAGAAGTGTGTAAGAACAGCTTTTCACAAGAACAACTGCTCCTGCAACTTGATACGTAGTCTAATCAATTCAAACAGCAAGCTCAAACAAAATTCCCTGTAATGCATCCAAGCTCTAATGCTTGTTTTCCTTACTTGTATTTTAGTCAAGTCATTTCATGTCGCATGTATTTACAGTTTGTCGCTAATGATATCATATTGCAAAGGTGTTATCAAGAAACATAGAAATGTTTAAAATATTGACAAAATTTGCGAATATTTGTTAAATATTGACAATGATCAATGGTAAATGTGGTCAAATTGTCATGATATACTAAGCTTCATTAACTTGCCTCTTTTTTACTTTAAATTACTCGTTTTCTTCAAACCTTATCGAATGACGCAGACTATTACATGTACAGTGTATTCTGGGTATTTAAAAAAGATGTAAGAACAGTTACTTACCTGCCACGTGAGGGCATGCCATAGAGGTTCCACTCATAGTTGCAGAACCGTTAGGGTCAGAGTTGTGACAACTAACGATATTAGATCCAGGGGCCCAAACATCTTGACACGTACCGAAGTTAGAGTAGAGTGCTCTACGATCGTTAATGGTGGTCGCACCAACTGATATTGTCTAGAGGAAGTCACGTGATGATCGTAGGATTAGTATACTTCACAACCAGAAAATATTTTACTATGCAACACAATTCCCAAACATATATATATAAGAATTTTTTTTTTACACATAGGCCATTTTCAATTTCGACATAGTACTGTATTTTCTGTCGTCCATATAATACACAAATCTATCGAATTACTTATTTTACCAGTGATGGAAAAACAACATATACACAATGTAATCCACAATCATTTCATAACAAACACTCGTGATATTTATGTGCTTCATAACTACTCGTCTTCGATTCGTAGTTTCAAGGCCCTTTATGTTACTCATATTTTCGTCGGCAGTGTGAAGGCAAACGTTTGGGACTGATATTTCATTATTGTCCGGTTATTCCACAAATACATTATTTTCTGTCGTTTGTTTTGTTAATGTCTGTCACTAGACCAACATTTTACTTCTATCAAAAACACATCAAATAAATATCGACTTGTGTGTGTTTAAAAAAAAATCATGGTTAATCATAGCAATTGCAATTGTTTATATTATGAATGGAGGAAAAGAGCGACACAGATGCGTCAGAAAACATGCACAAGTGAAAACACGACTTTCTACAGTTCAAACAACAAACACCCATTGTCCAGCCAAAAAATCAGCCGCTCTAAAAATCGCTCAATCACTCAAACAATCAGTCAGTCAGTCAGTCAGTCAGTCAGTCAGTCAACCAATCAATCAATCAATCAATCAATCAATCAATCAATCAATCAATCAATCAATCAATCAATCAATCAATCAATCGGTCTGTCTGTCAGTCGTTCGGTCAGTCGGTCACGCAGTCACTTACCCTTCGGTTTCTTTGGGGTGATTTAAAGCACGCATCCTGATTATCATTACCAGATGACGTCACTGCCACAAACCCACGATCAATGACGTAATCAGCTGCTTCATCGACGATAGTGGAATCCACATAACTGAAAGACATTGACAAAACTCCCGGAAGATCGCCATTGTCACCAACGTAAGTAATACCATAGGCAGCATCAGAGGCAGACCCCAATCCTTGACAATTATAGATGCGAACCGCTTTCAGTAAACAGTTATTTGCTACCCCGTATATGTTTCCTCCAACTGTGCCAGCACAGTGACTTCCATGGCCGTGGCAGTCCCCTCCCTGTCACGTAAAACAAGCATAAAAACGAGGTAAAATAAGAAGTTGATCCATGAGTAATCTTTCGAAGATATTGATGGCAAGAAAACGAGATGAATAATTTCATTTCGTCTCCTTAGATTGCCAACTAATACTGTGCTCTATAACTGATAACAAGATCTCGGTAACCCACAGGTGCTTACATTTTTGTACATCATGCAAAAAAAGCAAGTAAAACATAATGTCGTCTGGCTTGACAAAAATCTCACTAATTTTGATCGTCTTGTTAACAAATATCTTACTAGCATTGCTACATTTTATCGTCTTGGTTGACAACAATCTATATTTTTTTGTCTGGCGCGACATAAGTTTTATAGCATTGCTACATTTTCTCGCCTGGTTATATTTGACGAAAATCCTACCAACATTGCTACATTTCACAGTCTGTTTAGTGAATAGTACTGGTGGCATTGTTACATTTGGTTACATTTGTGACTGACGACATTTAGAATCGAGTCATGTACTCATCAAGCCATGCAAGCAGGGTTATGTCAGTCGTATTTTATACTCACCGGGTTGTTACCTCCTATTAAGTCAAGGAATTCCCCAGCTCGGCCACCGTAGTCATTATGGTCATAGAAAATACCAGTGTCGACCACATATACAGTTACGCCAGTCCCATCGCCTTGGGTATGAATAACGAAACAGGAACAACAAAATAATATATAAAACATAACAATAACGATAATAATTTATACCTTATGAGACAATACGTTCTAGAAACGCCGACCTCAATAACTTATTATTATATAGATATATACTATTATTAGATAGATATAATATAATATAATATATATATATATATATAGATAGATAGATAGATAGATAGATAGATAGATAGATAGATAGATAGATACTATATTTTTTTAGAGAGATAGAGAGATAAAGAGATAGAGACAGAAACAGAGAAAGAGAAAGAGACAGGGTGAGGGAAACAGAGGGAGACAGAGCTAGAGACAGACACAAAGAGGGGGTAGGAACAGAAAAAGTAATTTGTCAAAAATTAGGGTCAAAATTATACACTCAATTGTTTTACCTTCAGGATAAAACTCATCATCCAATGGTAGATCTCGTTGGTCTGTTCTATCTAATCCCCAACTTGCAACCTGGTCTAGAGAGCCAATCTGATCCTGTTCAATTCGAAGAACTTCATCGAAAGAGCGTATCTATAGACGAAGGAATTGAAAGTAATTGAAAGGAAAGCAACAAAACATTATGAAGTGACAAACAAATGTTAGAGATTATTAAACAGGGAGTATGTAACCTTTGAACTTACAACATGTCGTATACGTAGTTGCTTTGCTTTGCTATTGATACTTACAAAGTCCAATCCTTGTAGACCAATGTTTACAACGAAGGCATTTAGTCCTTTTAAAATCCATCCAAATTCAACATCAACAACAAAAGCCTTGGTACGCGTCATTACATCTTGTAAATTAGCATCTTTCTGGAGTAAAGGTCAGAAAAAGAGGGCGTCAGTATAATCAAAGTTCAGACATTGTTCTAAAGTGGCGCACGAGATATCGTTTACATCGAAATTTTACAAATCTTATGATTTGACAAAGATACATACATATATGTGCATAGATAGATAGATAGATAGATAGATAGATAGATAGATAGATAGATAGATAGATAGATAGATAGATAGATAGATAGATAGATAGATAGATAGACATACATACATACGTACATACATACATACATACATACATACATACATACATACATACATACATACATACAGACGGACGGACGGACGGACGGACGGACAGACAGACAGACATACATACATACATACATACATACACACACATATACATACATACATACATACATACATACATACATACATACATACATTTATGATTCTAGACAATCTGAATTGTATTGTACACCCATGTTACATAACACAAGAAATACCATTTGAATATGCAAATGTTAAAATGAACACACTTACTTTTAGAGATACAATATACTTATTAGGTATGGCAATGTCTTTCTCAGCATATTTGACTGGGGCTAAAGCTGCAGCTCCAAATATTAACACGGAAAGCACGACAATAAACTTCATTATCCTATATCAGTAAAAAGAAACGGTCAATTACTTATAAAAAGACATTGTATCTGTTAATTAGTGGTCAGTATTATCCATAGGTAGTGTAGTGACAAGTTAATTTTTGAACGAAAGTTTTTGAATCTGTCACCATTTTGAACTGTGCTGGTTGTACCATTTCTGCAATCAGACAACCACAATATATTCACT
>NC_135569.1:5084039-5094039 GCF_964340395.1 Glandiceps talaboti
TTTTTGATAAATCTATCATTTTAGTTGATTGTTGAAATTTGAATACTACAGTGCATAGTTTTGTCAATTATTGGCAGTGGCAGGTCTATTGGTGTGTAGTCTGACGGTAGACTTGTTTTACATAAAATGGTTGCAGACGACATCGGCCGTTCGTCAATTATGGAGCCTTTTAAAAGTGGGAGAGGGGGAGGAGGGGAGAGGGGTGAAATCAACTCCAGTCTGTGGCATAAAATGGTCCCGGGTTCGAATCCACACTATGAACAAGGAATTATTCTTTGACCAACCTGTGTCATTGTGTAGTAGAAACTGCAATCTAGTATGTGTGCCATAGTCTCTGATGAGATGTGGTGATTTGTAGTGTCCGTAATACAAAGTAATTATACGTATTTGGGAACAAGTGTCGAAATATGTATTTGATACATACCAAAACGGACACTAGATTTATTCTGCTATACCGGCTGGTTGTTCTGTCTGCTAGAGCTTCCACTGAAATGATGACGTGTTTATTGCATGTATAAAGCCTGAGATTATCTTATCATTATTAGTATACTAAATAGATGAAGTCGTGATAAATTACATTAGACTATATGAGAATAATAAACTCTGTAGTTTGACTATAAGTTGCAATTTATTTTTAAATGAAGTACATATTCTCCCATGATCACACCACGATTCATTTCCATTGTGACATTCTTTGTACATGCAGACGTACACGTAAATGTA
Organism: Glandiceps talaboti; assembly: GCF_964340395.1. Lineage (NCBI taxonomy): Eukaryota > Metazoa > Hemichordata > Enteropneusta > Spengelidae > Glandiceps > Glandiceps talaboti. Next base: position 5,084,763 of record NC_135569.1, read on the forward strand.
CATATATATTTAGCATCTGATAGAGTTACAAACCTCGTTTAGTCGGAGCCGTACATGTAATCATGGACCGAACAGCTGTGACTTTCAAGGTCACTGAACGATATAGTATTATTAGTCTGTGCCAGATTTTATATTTTGAAAAGATGCATGTACAAATAACTAACATATACTATGTAACATATGTCGCACTGTACATCTTTTCATGTATATGCCTTGTTTAATTTGTTCTAAATTAGATCCCCTTTGTGAATAACCCCTCCACGGTAATTATAACTAGATATCATCTTCAACCAGCACTGGCTGCAACTAAGACTATTTCTTTGATACAACCAAAGATGAATAGAAAGTAGCTTCTTTGGACATAAACTTTATTTCACTGATTGAAGCACTTTCAATTGGATTTGTCATTTAAGCACTCTAAGCAATATGCCATAGACTCTGATGAGATGTGGTGATTTGTAGTGTCCGTAATACAATGTAATTATACGTATTTGGCAAAAAGTGTCGAAATATGTATTTGATACATACCAAAAACGGACACTAGATTTATTCTGCTATGGCTGGTTGTTCTGTCTGCTAGAGCTTCCACTGAAATGATGACGTGTTTGTTGCATGTATAAAGCCTGAGATTATTTTATCATTATTAGTATACTGGATAGATACAGTCCTAAAACAAATAACTAACATATAGTATGTAGCATATGTCGCACTGTATATCTTTTCATGTGTAGTTAATTTGTTCTAAATTAAATCCCCTTTGTGAATAACCCCTCCCCGATAATTATAAATAGATTTCATCTTCAACCAGCACTGGCTGCAACTGAGACTATTTTTTCAAACAACCAAAGATGTATAGAAAGTAGCTCCTTTGGACATAAACTTTATTTCACTGATTGAACCACTTTCAATTGAATTTGTCATCTAAACACTCTAAGCAATATGTCCACACCAAATACCAAAGCCCGATCGGTCCAGCAGTCGTTTACATCCACGTACGCACGCACGAACGCACCCGCGCGCGCACCTTCAGCCGTGAACTAAAACTTGGATTAAATGTGTTGCTATGGTAACAGACTTACCTACAATGTTAACATTCCTGTCAAGCAAACAAAGTTAACAACCCGGTACGTTCTTCATCAAATAAAGTTTCTTATTGACTGGGTATGCTTATATTTGGTATTTCAGTATGCATTTACCTGAAGTACTTATATGCCAGGTTATTTCAAAACGTATCACCGGAAATAACTCAAAATAGAGCAGTATTGGTGATTTGTTAGGGTTACTTTATAGGTAGAGTTCAGATTCAGTTTTTAATAATAATGATAATCTAATAATCTAATGTTATAGTATTATTGCTCTAAGCTTCTCAAACTTTTCCACGTTTTCGAGACCTTTGTATGCATCCAGTAATTAAGGCTCTCTCAAGGTTCACGGATAAGAATAACCTCCACCCACGCTAAGACTAATCTGTCGTTCCTCTTTTGATGACGTCACAGCGTAAGACTTGTTATCACTTGCACTCACTTCACGAGCTTGAATTTTCTTACTTCTTCACAAATCAAACACAGTTTTAAATCAAAGTCTTGAAAAAATCAGGTATGAGTAAAATAGACACAGACTGAAACGCAAACAATGCGACTTCAACAATTGTACATTTATACATAGGTAAATCTTTATTATAAGGATATATTTATTTAGACGAGAACAGTCAGTCAGTCAGTCAGTCAATCAATCAATCAATCAATCAATCAATCAATCAATCAGAATGATGACTTTACACTGCAATCTGTCTAAAACCTCAAGTGGCATATTTAAGAAAAAGACGCACAACACTGCTGAGTTTATTAATTTACCGTTCACAATATGACAATTGGAAGATAACTAAGTTTTAATTTTATATATGCACACTATTGGATTTAAAGGTACACCAGATGCAACCTCTTTTTTGAAAATATTTTGCTAGATATAATGACTTACTCGTTATATCGTACACCCTGAACAGTATTGCATCACCTGTGGGTAAACGTAATTTTTGAAGCTGTATTTGCGATAAATCAAATCAAATCAAATATATTTTTGGGTCCGCTCCCAAAATCAGCACCCTCAACGGTGATCACGATTTCAACCTGTTTCTGTACTGCTTATATATGATATCGACCACTGGTTAACATGCACAATGTCTAATTAGTGGTATTTTAACAATTTATATTGTGGTTGTCTGATCGAAAAATAATACTCCTGTTACAACTAGTACAGTTTTAACATAGTGGCAGATTCAAAATCTAGCTTTCGCTCAAGATTCAACTTTGCCACTGCAACACCTACGGATAATATAATTGACAACTAAATATTTGTGTATTTCTTTAAATAAGTAATTGATAAAGTTTTAGCGAATATATATCTTTTGGTTGTTGTGATGAAAAAAATGTCTAAGTTGTAGCTAGTGTAGGTTTAAGACATTCTCGCAAACCAGAGCTGTTATTTCTTCCGCCTTCCTACGAAACTCTGGTAGGGCACGTACTGGACGTTGCCGTAAAAGAGGCTGTAGTTTGCGAGGATGGTTTAACAGTCCCAATTCTTTTGTTTATCAATTGCATCTTTCATTATTCTGGGTGTGTCCTTTACAAGTGTTCCGCAATACTTGGATTTAGGCTGCCCTTGACAGTGAATCTTAGCATTTTTCTGAACAGATCTTAACCTAGCAAGATCCTCTTCAAAATTTCCATCATAACCTTTGACCTTTTCCCAGAATGTCTTGTTGAAATATTCATGGATTTTCAAGTCTAATGGCGAAAACTTTCTAATGATCTGTTCCATCTCCGGCGTGGTTGGTGGTTGTTTGCCTCTGTGAATTTTACGTGAACTGTAAACCATGTCCTCGTATTCCCAACACATTATCTTTCGTAGCAAGACAAGAGATTCGTCGTAATACTCTGTTAGCATAACTAAATCTAACTCCCTGTTTAACATCTCCAGAATATCTTGAATTAAAGTGTCATCGGCCTTTTCCAGATGACCGCCAAAAAAATTAAATTGGTGATTGAATATTTCCCTATCACATGTTTCATCTTTCTGTCTCTTGCAGTTTTCAAGAAATGCCGAGAACGGATTTGGATATGAGCGATAGTTCTTGTTTTTGTTCGTTAAATAGTAGAACGCAGATTTAGTTCGAGTTAATGGCGACCTTAGCATCGTAAAATACTTGCCATTTTTAATAACCTTTTCCACGGCAATTCTATTATACCGGTAATGGATATGGTTTGCGATGTAGTTGTATCCAGGGAAGTTGTCACACGTGTAGTTATGAATTTTTAACCGGTCTCCCTTTAAGTAGATATGTGGTCCTAATCCTTGAGCAACTGCTGCCACAAGATTATGTTTCAAACCATACCTAAATGCAAGAGTAGCGAGAGTACTTCCTCCCGTCTTTTGAATCTTAAAGTATACGAATTTTCTGTTTGGTTGGCACGACTGTTTGATAGAGGGCGTGGCATTGTGCTTGATTTGAATTCGAGGACTCCCTTTCATCTTCATTCTGAAAACAAAAGAACAACTATAAGTACATGTGAGATTATCTTGTGGGAAATGGAGTTTTCTCAAGTCTTCGACGAACTTTGTAACTGTGTATACTGATGTATTTAGAATGTACATTTAGATATTTCTCCCCAATATTTGCTTCGTTCAGCAAATTGAAATATGGGTGACATAGAGGGCCTTGTCACTCTAAGTCAAAAGTCGTGCAGTGACAAAAACCTTTACAGGTCATGAATGAAGAAAAAGTTATATACTGGGGTATAATGTGGTTCATACGCCCAGATTGATACGTCACCTGTCACTAATCGTACATTCTGATTGGCCAGAGACCTGCAGATAATGTGGTGTTATTCTTCGCGGATACTATTTGACCATCACTCCTGAACAGAATAGTCATTAGATAGGTGCTATAGAAATTTGATTATTTGATTGATTGATTGATTGATTGATTGATTGATTGATTGATTGATTGATTGATGGATTGATGGATTGGTTGATTGATTGATTGATTAATTGATCAACACTTACAGAGAAGGCAGGTTGAATTTTTGACGATGTAAAGGCAACCACCATACTATAGACAAAGTCAATGTAGGTACCATGATCAAGAATATAGCAGCAAACGGCTTATGCAGAACTAAGGACATACTGGGTTAAAGTTGTGGGGTCGTTCCTGTAATTAAGGAAATTAAACAAAATAAAAACAACAACAACAACAACAACAACAACAACAACAACAACAACAACAATTAGTTAGATCTCAAATGGTCACAATCACAGCTTTGCGTTGGAATCTTCTGTCTTGTGTTGTGAAACATAGGCCTGCTACTTGACGGTTAATATGCTATATGATACGTACATGTGGAAGCAATAAATCCAGCCCTGCTGGGGTTGGTAAATCCCACGGCAATGGCCAGTTGACAGCACAGGGGCGTGAACGAGTGCGTATTGGACTCAGCCATGTAAGAACTAAAGAGTATTCTTTCCCCAGTGGTGGTTTATTGATTTGTTATTATACTAAAATAGTGACATTTTCATGAAACTTTAGACAAACGGGAAAACAACTTTTGAGTGAAAATAAATAGGGTATACATTGGAGCTTGTATATATATATTTCTGATAAATCTATCATTTTAGTTGATTGTTGAAATTTGAATACTACAGTGCATAGTTTTGTCTATTTTTGGCAGTGGCAGGTCTATTGGTGTGTAGTCTGACGGTAGACTTGTTTTACATAAAATGGTTGCAGACGACATCGGCCGATCGTCAATTATGGAGCCTTTTAAAAGTGGGAGAGGGGAGGAGGGGAGAGGGGTGAAATCAACTCCAGTCTGTGGCATAAAATGGTCCCGGGTTCGAATCCACACTATAAACAAGGAATTATTCTTTGACCAACCTGTGTCATTGTGTAGTAGGCAATCTAGTATGTGTGCCATAGACTCCGATGAGATGTGGTGATTTGTAGTGTCCGTAATACAATGTAATTATACGTATTTGGCAAAAAGTGTCGAAATATGTACTTGATACATACCAAAAACGGACACTAGATTTAATCTGCTATGGCTGGTTGTTCTGTCTGCTAGAGCTTCCACTGAAATGATGAGGTGTTTGTTGCATGTATAAAGCCTGAGATTATTTCATCATTATTGGTATACTAAATAGATACAGTCCTAAAACAAATAACTAACACATAGTATGTAGCATATGTCGCACTGTATATCTTTTCATGTGTAGTTAATTTGTTCTAAATTAAATCCCCTTTGTGAATAACCCCTCCCCGATAATTATAAATAGATTTCATCTTCAACCAGCACTGGCTGCAACTGAGACTATTTTTTCAAACAACCAAAGATGTATAGAAAGTAGCTCCTTTGGACATAATTTTTTTTCACTGATTGAACCACTTTAAATTGAATTTGTCATCTAAACACTCAATACAAGCAATATGTCCCCACCAAATACCAAAGCCCGATCGGCCCAGCAGTCGTTTACATCCACGTACGCACGAACGCACCCTCGCGCGCACCTTCAGCCGTGAACTAAAACGTGGATTAAATGTGTTGCTATGGTAACAGACTTACCTACAATGTTAACATTCCTGTCAAGCAAACAAAGTTAACATCCCGGTATGTTCTTCATCAAATAAAGTTTCTTGTTGACTGGGTATGCTTATATTTGGTATTTCAGTATGCATTTACCTGAAGTACTTATATGCCAGGTTATGTCAAAACGTATCACCGGAAATGACTCAAAATAGAGCAGTATTGGTGATTTGTTAGGGTTACTTTGTAGGTAGAGTTCAGATTCAGTTTTTAAAATAATCTAATAATCTAAGCTTCTCTCAAACTTTTCCACGTTTTCGAGACCTTTGTATGCATCCAGTAATTAAGGCTCTCGCAAGGTTCACTGATAAAAAACAACCTCCAACCACGTCTGATATGGAAAAACTCATTAAAAACCTTTTTACCACTAGGATTAAATATACGAATACTTTAAGAAGTTATTCTGGGAAGGTGAAACATTATTTAAAGAAATTGCGACGTCTGCAGTTGTGGTTTTAATTATTGCTTTTGCAACACGTATTTATGTCTTTAGTTTATAGTTTTACTTTCTGGGAGGGAGTGGGGTGGAGGGTGGGGGGGGGTTTAATAAATAAAACGTAATTGTGTGCAGATGTATTTATTAGTATACAATATACACAGATTAAAGCAATCTATGTACATGTAAATATTTGCATAACATAATAGTCTGTCAAATTGTTGACACTGTGTTTGACATGGAAGGAAGGATACGAAGCAAGTTTTATCACTAGTGACTAGCATAAGGGGGCGGGGGCAGGGGGAACGCAAAATCATGTGTCGACTTTGTATTTGTTTTTGACTCTTAGACAAAGAGGACTTTTAGTCAAAGAGGGGGGTTATATGATGTAGATGAAAATCACTGTGTCGTTGGGGTTTAACACAGCACAGATGAAGCTACTTTCACCCATGGGACTTGGTTTTTATTATATAAAGATAAGACTTATTTCAACCCCACAGTAACACACACACATACACACACACACACACACACACACACAGCAGGATCCTTTACCCAATGACAATGAAATGTGGCCTTGCTATTCTACAGGCTTCTGCTGAAACAATTACACAAGTAGTCATGGAATTGATAATTGGATGTGGTAGCAGTGGGATTTGCAACTGGTGGCAGCGGTGGGATCACGTCAAAATCACAAAATAATACAATTAGATATAAAATGACTCGATGCAATCTGCTGTAACCTTCCCCTAATTTTCATTTTCTATAAAATATGGCCTTCTTCCACTGACCGATTTGTAAACAAGTGACCCCCAATTTTCCAAGTCCCCCTTGTAATTTCGGAAGGCTGCCTAATTCATAACAAAAAAACACTGTGTGAGATATAAAAAACCCAGTGTTGCCTGTATTGAAACTATAGTCTTTTTGATTGGTAGTTTTGGTAGCACTTACACTTTTGCAGGACATATACAACACAATCCATATATTTTTGAACGCATATATGCATGGGTCTACAAATCTAAATTTTATGGATTATTGAGGAAAGAAAGAAAGAAAACAACGCCAATAATCTATTCAAGCAAATTTTATTTTATTATTATATCAGCTGGTTGTTACCAATGACCATGATATAACATACTAGGCATATCGCTTCAACTGGTACCAGTCATCTGGAAACGAAATGATGAAAACTTGATAATTACGGTATGGTATATACCAAGAGATTTACATTTTGAAATAACTTGATATGAAATGAACATATATAAATGTATACCCAAACACACGCACACGCACGCACGCACGCACGCACGCACACACATACATGTACACATACATGTACACATCATGCATACATACATACATACATACATACATACATACATACATACATACACACATACATACATACATACATACATACATACATACATACATACAGCCAGACAGACAGACAGACAGACAGACAGACACACATCCACACAGACAGACAGACAGACAGACACACAGACACAGACACAGACACAGACGCAGACACAGACACTGACATACACATACACATACACATATACATACACATACACATACAGACACAGACACAGACACAGACACAGACACGGACACGGACACAAACAATATCAAACATGTCAGAAAGTAGGGTGCATTCCAAATTCTTCATGTTATCAACGACTCATATTTACCGTGTCAGAACTTAGATTTGACTACTATACAGCATCAAATTGGGTGTTCCTTCTTCTTCTTTAGCGTCCGAAATTTTATCAACAGAGGCTTCGGAAGTTATAATCTCCTTTATTTCAGCAGGAGTTGCATCTGGATTAATAGCGAGTTTAATAGCAGCTACACCTATGGATTCAAAAATTAAGAAAGTTTCAGTGGAAGTTAAGTTACAAGATTCTTTACACTAATTGTCCGTTATTCCGCATGAGGTCACCACGGGTAATTTCTGATCTCTGCACATTTTGCCAATGATACAACTCTAGAACACCTTTTTGAGCGTTGTGAAAGAGTTTGAATTATCTGAGTTTCTTTGACTTACTTGGTACGGTCATAATGGCAAATGGTCCTGATGGTTTGTTATGAATATGACATATTTTATTTGGTGACAGAGAATTCGCATCATTAGTTAAATATGCTATAATTATAGTAAAAAGGGTGGTTTATGACAACAAGATAAATGACTACGTGCGATCATTTAATGAGATTAAGTAGAATAAATATTCATATGGTGAAAATCCCAGAACATTATATATAGACCAACAAAGTGAACGTCTTCAATGAAAAGTGGGAAAATTTTAATCGATAATAATTAATGTTTTGCAGTATTTTCACTTGTATGTTTTGAAAGAGGCATCAAAAACATGAAGATTATGTTGTACAATTTATGACATTTGCTAAGAAAATAAAACCAGATTGATCAGAAGGTGTTATTTAACAAACTTTTATAATTATATTTGATAACGCAGTCTCCATTTTGGATCTTGCAGTCGCCATCTTTGATGCGTCACTGTCACTAACTGGAGCTATTCTGGGACATACATATTTTAGTAACAAAATAATCAGCCTACCGGCCACATGTGGACAAGACATGGAAGTACCACTTTTACTAGTGGAACCATTTGGATCGGTGTTGTCACAGCTTATAATGTTTGACCCAGGTGCCCAGATATCTTGACACACTCCATAGTTGGAGAAAGAAGACCTGGCGTCATTTATATCTGTTGATCCTACGGAAATGGTCTACAAGACAGAGGTGAATTAGCAGATTAATATAAATCAAAATTCGCGAGTTAATCAGGTTAAAAAAATTGACGACTAAGTTTACTGCAGCCTTAGTGTAAAAACTACGAATAAAATAATAACCAGAAACGCAACCCTTCTGTGAGTATAGGTTACCTTATATCAACATGTCATAGTAATATATAGTTTTCGTTTGTGTCTGTCTTTCAAGTTGTCATAACTCGTCCAACTGCCAAAACTAACTTATTCCCTTACCCTGCGATTTCTTTGTGGTGATTTATTGCAAGCATCGGCGTTATCGTTACTTGATGATGTGACGACGGTGAAACCTCTGTCAATGGCATAATCAGCAGCATCATCAACAACTTGAGAGTTGACAAAGCTAAGAGACATGGAGTATGCTCCAGGCTTTGGACCAGTGTCAGCAATCACTTCCATGGCTGAAATCACG
>NC_135569.1:5096539-5114039 GCF_964340395.1 Glandiceps talaboti
TTCTGGGATAAACACATTATCTAAAGGCAAGTCTTTTTGATCGGTACGATCTAATCCCCAACTTGCTATTTGATCAATGAATCCCCAAGAATCTTGTTCGATGCCAACGACCTCATCAAAAGTACGAATCTATGTGTGTCAACACGGAAAACATGTAATTATACAATAAATGTATCACTGTGTCGGCCTAGTGATTACATCCATCCCTCCCTCCCTCCCTCCCTCCTTCCATTTGTTCATATCATTCATTCATTCATTCATTCATTCATTCATTCATTCATTCATTCATTCATTCATTCATTTGTTCGTTCATTTGTTTGTTCATTCATTCATTTATGCGTTCGTTAGTTCTTTCGTTCGTTCAGTTGATCATTTGTTTGTCCCTCCCTCCCTTCCGCCCACCCCCTTTCCTCCCTTCATCCATCCATCATCCATCCATCCATCATCATCCATCCATCCATCCACCCATCCATCCATCCATCCATCAAACACCTGATCAACAAAAGAACCGCCATGCATAGAGTACCTTGTCATTATTTATAGTTTGTGTGTTTCTCTGTGTCTACATCCTCTTGTACAAGACACACATCAAATAAATAAGTCAAAAATATAACTTACAAATGCTAATCCTGTTTTCCCAATAGTCACAACAAACTTATTCATCCCTTTAAATTCCCATCCGAATACAGCATCAACGGTGAAAGCTTTAACCTTCTGGATGGCACCTTGTAGATTTGCATCTTTCTATAAACGACAAAACCACACATTTCAATAACAAATTACTTTCTATAATTCGAATGTTAACTATTGAATACACCAATATAATACACACGAACGAGGTGGCAACTGACATAATTTTACATATATGCGTGATGACCTTTAAATTTCTCACATCAACTGAGTCAATTTGCATATATGCGCGGTGACCTGAGATTTCTCACATCATCAGAGAAAGCTTGCATTCACAGGTTTTCCCAAATTTAGAAAATTACGTGCATGCATCAATTACTTACTTTAAGTGATACGATGTATTGGTTGTCGATGCCAATTCCTTCATTTGCATACTTCACTGGAGCGAGAGCATTCACGCTGCAGATGGCAAGCACGGGTAACAGAAACAGGAGCTTCATCATCTTCCTATGTGCAAAGTATATTAAACAAAGTTTATCCTGTATTTTCTGAACACCATATCTAATTTGTATATAAACAACAAGTGGCTAAAGCTGTTGTACACTGACATATTTTCGTAGATGGTCTGTTAGTTTTCAGACTCACTATCTCAATGGATGATATTCTTAATTATCTGGTGAATATTTTATCAATATTCTTGTACCTCAGAGGAAATCTAATAAAACAAACATATAGTCATTTTAACTTCAACCTGACCGTCTTTGCAGAAATGACATACATTGAACAATAAGACTAAACTTAGTAACTTTTCTGCCAAGAACTTTTAAAGTTTTTGATTTTGTTTTACTGAACTGGATACCATATGGAACTCTTTTCGTCATTTCCACATGAAAGTAAAAAGAATTACAGCTCATATCAATGCATTGTTGGAAAGGTACACCTTTAACGATTTAAATGTATGACAGTGTTTCTGCAAAGGGATTAGTTTACAATATTTGCTGAAATTTAACAATTGTCCGTTATTACTTACTTGTTCATTTAGCGGATACCCCAGTAAAATGAATTCAGATAATGTTCCTTCTATCATTTGTACATATACCGGGACAGACCAGGTTGTTGCATTCCCACGACCTTATCAACGCCAACAGAAAATGTAAATAGTTAAGATGATGATTCATCTAAAGTACTGAATGTTATCTTTTTTTGGCGCTATTGTTGACTGAATGGCACAGGATAATTATCTGTATGTCGACAACTGAATAGCTGGCGATATTTTAGAACACGAGTACATGGCATATTTGAGGCAATGATTTAACAGCAGATAATGTGTAGACAGGGAATGGAAATGCTGAAAGTCACAAGCTTATTGAAGGTCACAATAGCGATATTCTGCAGCCCGTTTAGTTATGAGAGAGAAGTGTAATCACATTACCCCTTTTCTCAAAGTGTTATACTGGCTACCAGTACAATAGCGTGCAGAATTTAAAATTCTCTGCTTAACATTCAAAGTGCTTCATGGTTCTGGTTACTTACATCAACCACTCAGCAATACTGCTTATTATGGTGACAGAACATTCTCAATTTGTGTCCCACACTTGTGGAATGCTCTGCCATCGTATCTGCAGAGTGTTGCCACATTCCAGGCATTTAAATCAGGTCTTAAGACCTATTTCTTCAATAACACTTTCGCTTGAGTCTGTTTTTGTACTAGTTTTTCTGTGCTTTGTAAAGCGCATTGTGATAGCTTTAAGGAATGCGCTATATAAGAAAATTAGATTAGATTAGATTAGATATGTAATATAAAGAAGCTACATAGAACAAGGCAGTCCGTTAAAAATCCACATCTGTCCTCTTATGTGAGATAACATCAGCCCATGTCATCAGTATTTGGACGGAATGTCACTAATAACGAGTGTCTCCACCCAATGTTAATATGGTGCTATCTTATCTTGTGTTACTCGGCGATATCTAATATTTATAATTTTAATACATTTGGTACAGGACACACGACTTTGCAATACACCTATCCTAATTATTCATGAAGATCTCTCTTATCAAAGTCGAACCTATACATTGCAACAGTGTGAACACTAGAAATAAGAGAATTTTAAGATAATGGTTATAGTGTTGGTTTTTACAAAGCGTTCATACTGTATGCTCGAAGCGCTTTACAATTATTATCCCTGGCATGGATCTATAGAGCCACAACGGCCCTCTAGACTTCATCAACTTCCTGGGGCGCATACAATCCATTGCAGCCTGTATATGGGGGAGGGAGGGAGACATAGGCAGAGAGACAGACACAGACACAGACACAGACACAGACAGACACAGGCACAGACACAGAACAGACACAGACACAGACACAGACACAGACACAGACACAGACACAGACAGAAAGAAAAAAAGACAGACATGAACATAACTTGCAAGTCAACCGTCGTCGACTCAATCTTCCTTTGCTAAAATAAATTATTTCAAGAAGAAAACATCTATTTAAGAGCAGTTGAACAAGGGCTTCGCACTCATAAATCTGTTACGTTTTAAATAGTTTTAAATCCCTACATCAATAACAGAAATGCTTACTGATGACTTACATAGATAGCAATACAAAAGAGATAAATGTAAATGCTTAAATGTAAATATATTCCACCATACTTTTATAAGCCACCGACATATGAAAAAATTGTAAAACTTTTAACTTCTGAATAAGTTGAAGATATATTTCAGGGACTTGTAGCTTTCGCATATCACTCACTATCTGTAAGAGGCTGATGGGATTATAGAGCTGTAATTGTTTTCTTTTTGGAGTGTTCTTTTATTTTACAAATGTACAGTAACATTTGTAAATTATATATTGATCGCTCTGCCAAAAGTATGTATGTATGTATGTATGTATGTATGTATGTATGCATGCATGCATGCATGTATGTATGTATGTATGTATGTATGTATGTATGTATGTATGTATGTATGTATGTGTGTGTATGTGTGTATGTATGTATGTATGTATGTATGTATGTATGTATGTATGTGTGTGTATGTATGTGTGTGTATGTATGTATGTATGTGTGTGTGTATGTATGTGTGTGTATGTATGTATGTATGTATGTATGTATGTATGTATGTATGTATGTATGTATGTATGTATGTATGTATGTATGTATGTGTGTGTGTATGTATGTATGTATGTATGTATGTATGTATGTGTATGTATGTATGTATGTATGTATGTATGTATATATGTATGTATTCGTGTAATGGCTCTTAATCTGAGTATTTTGTCTCTGCTTGCATCGCACATAACATTCAAACCTGAAGGGAGTACAGATGACAAATGTTTCATTGGAAGTATTATTTTATTGTAATGGTATGAAAGTCAAAATCAATATCGAAACTGTGTAATAGCAATGACGATGGCCATAACTTTACTTTCATGGTTCCTCTCCAATGTAAAGCAATAAATTTGGCGTGCCTTCTGCTTCCTTTGCATCTTGTATGCGATCGGGAGTAGCGTCTCCTTGCAGACGAGCACCAATTTCGTCAGGAGTGGCATCAGGCTTTAGATTCAACTGTACAGCACCAGCACCTAGTGATAAAGAGGCACATATATTTGTTTTGTTACAATACCAAAGAAACATTTTACAAAAAAATACCCTTAGGTTTATTTATTCCTTAGACAATCCCTTGGGAGATTAGGAAATCTCGTAATCTTCAAATGTTTTGCGATATTTATTCACTGTTAGTTTTTTCAAACTTAATATCTTCCTTAACTTAAATAAAAGTTACTGGTTATCTGCCAATGGCTTCCGCATTCACAAGACTGTTTCACACTCACTCACTCACCCACTCACCCACTCACTCACTCACTCACTCACTCACTCACCCACTCACGTTAAGTTATCATTTCACACAAGACAACAAACGTGTTTTCTTACAGAATGATTTTGTTCAAATTATGTTAAGAATGAAAAGGTCCAGAGACTGAACAAGTCTAATTATGTCCATATTTCAGCCAAAGTAGTGGCCGGCATATCGTTTGAAAAGGAAAGCCCTTGAAGTGAAAGGATATGGTCCGAGACTACCAAAGAAGAAAAGGGTTGTCTTAAGAGGAAAGGAAATACATAGATGTCTTAAGACCCAAGTAAGTAAAGGCTGCCCCAAGAGCCAGTGTTGTAAAGTCTATCCCAAGAACCATTGAGGAATATTGCCCTAAGAGCCAATGAAAGAAGAAAGGCTGCCTATTAAATAAAGAAAAGATTGAGCTAAACGCCAAGGATTCCGAAGTACGAGCTGCTGTCAGTGTGAAGGCAGTACTAGTAAAGGTTTTCTTAAGAGTCAAGGGCGTAAAGGCTGCTCTGAGAGTCAAAGAAGTAATTGCTGCCCTAAGAGCCAAGGAAGTGAAGAATACACTAATGGTCAAGGAATTATTGGTCGCCATATGAGCCAAAGAAATAAAAGCTTCCCTAAGCATCAAGGAAGTAAAGCCTGCCCTAATTATCTGGGAAGTAAAGGCTGTCCTTAGAGCCAAGGAAGTAAACATTGTTCTGAGAGCCAAGGAAGTAAAAGCTGTCGTGATGGTCAAGGAAGTAAAGTTTGCCCTAAGATCTAGAGCCAAGGGTCATGTGAATTATGCAGTTATCATACATACCTGCTACATGTGGACATGCCATTGATGTTCCACTCAGGATTGCTGTAGCTGTTGGACTTGTGTAGTATGTACTCTTGATGAATGAACCTGGTGCGTAGATATCAATACATGGACCCCAATTGGAAAAACTTGACCTTGAATCTGTTTGGGTAGTTGATCCGACAGAAAATGCCTGTAATCATAAACATCAATCCGTTAGTTGATGTTTAAATCCTTGTGTGTTTTGTTTGCAAACAAGGTCACTAAAGTCGAATCTGACCCTTTGACAACTATTTTCCAAAAATCGTCAGTCATCGTCGTCGTCGTCGTCATCGTCGTCGTCGTCATTATCATCATCATCATCATCATCATCATCATCATCATCATCATCATCATCACCATCATCATCACCACCTTCTTCTTCTTCTTCTTCTTCTTCTTCTTCTTCTTCTTCTTCTTCTTCTTCTTCTTCTTCTTCTTCTTCTTCTTCTTCTACGTCTTCTTCTTCTTCTTCTTGACGACACCACCACCTCCACCACCACCACCACCACCACCACCACCACCACCACCACCACCAAATCTACGTTATTACGTTTATGATATGAAGATGATAATTTTCTCTATATATACCTTAGGGGCACCTTGAGGTGATTGGAGACAAGCGTCATCATCCAAATTTCCACCAGACGTGACGTAGAAGAATCCAGCATCAACGAGGCGGCCGACGGCATCATCAATTACTGGATTCCTGCTTCCACCAAGGGACATTGATATCACAGCGGGGAGTTCTCCATTTTCGACCACGTAGTCCATAGCTATAGGAGATAATAAAATGTCAGACTGACTGTCTGTCTGTGTATGTCTGTGTGTCTGTGTGTCTGTCTGTCTGTCCGTCCGTCCGTCCGTCCGTCCGTCTGTCTGTCTGTCTGTCTGTCTGTCTGTCTGTCTGTCTGTCTGTCTGTCTCTGTCTAGCAGTCGTCTAAGTGTAGCTGCTGCCTCATGGGAGTCAGTAGACATGTACGTGTATTAAATGAACATTAAATATTCATGACTATTTGAATGTAATCAGCACTTTTGAAATATGAATATGTATTGCTCACCTAATAACTATGCATATCTGCTGACTCCCATGACGCAATAGGGATCAGTGCTGAGATAAATATTGAACATTGAATGTGACAAAAGTCAATTTTGTGTTTCTTAACAATTGCGCAAAATCACACTTCCTTGTCTGTGGCAAAATGTATGTGGTGAACCAAAAGTTGACAAAAATTCCTTTATTTCCTGGAGTGGTGTTCCCCCTTAAGGTAAAATGCACCTCTGGGAATCAGTCTCCCTGACGATCAAGTAAATGGACGATTTTTCATTTCCCCCATAGAGTTAAAACAGTATTCGGCGGCAGTAATGATATCATTTTGACTTCTATGTCTGTGCACAAGAGGTACTTCCATCCTCGGGTTATGTTCGGCAACCTTCCGAGCGCAGATCCGAGATCTTCTTGCAAAACTTAGGGGCCCATTTTTTTTTTTAAATGTTTTTAATTTAACATGGGTTTGATTTCCTTGACCAAAGTAACAGCAACAGATTAAGACTATTTCTGGTGGCAGGTACTAAACGAATATAACAAGATAAACTTACCAAAAATAAGATCATCGGTAACTCCATACCCTTGACAGTCCAACACACGCACATTCCATAATGCAACTTGTTTGGCCACACCATAGAGAGCGCCCCCTAGGATTCCTGCACAATGGGTACCATGGCCGTCGCAATCACCATCAGGAGCCTTGAACAAAAGATGAGTATAAAAACATTATTTTGAATTAATTAATTAATTAATTAATTAATTAATTAATTAATTAATTAATTAATTAATTAATTAATTAAAAATAAAAATAAAAATAAGTAAGTAAATTAAAAAGGCAATTTTAAACCTTCCATGGCCACACTCGTTGCTATAATATATTCCATAATTATTTCTAATATCTCCATCTTATTTTCCATGGTTCCAGAGATGATGGTCAGAAAAGGATTTATACACCAATTATTGTGTTTTTGAGTCTCTCAATTCTGTATATGTATCATCTGGGAATGTATACTGACCGGTTCCTCCACTACGTCGATAAACAGACCCGCACGGCCTTCAAAGTCCACATGATCGTAACGGATACCAGTATCAATGACGTATGCATTTACACCTGAAGCATCACCTGTGAAGATTAAAGGCCTAGTTCAGATAACGATTAACATACAAGTGTGAAAAAATAGTTGTCTGGGAGTTGGTGCACAACAAAAAATGTTCTTATGTAATCGTTATGGCTTCGCAGATAACATCACATTAATGTAAGAACCTGGGATTGAATCACAGGCCTTTAAAAGAAAGATGTCTTATATGTCAATACCAGGTTATCTGTAGTTTTGAAGACCTCATCACTACTGCATGCAGTAACTGCCATGTTGATTTTTTTTTGAATTTGTACTTGTCCCATGCTCACGTCTGTGGGTACACTGATTTTCATCCACAATGTACCATATGTGCATGTTTTCAAATTTATCCCACATGATTGTTAACTTTCATACCTCTTGGTAAATATGCATTGTCCAATGGTAGGTCTGTCTGGTCGACTCTGTCCAAACCCCAACTATCAACGTCATAGTCCTTCTGGATCAACATGTTCTGCTGTACGTAGGCTACCTCTGGAAAACGTCTCACCTGTAACAAAATTGTAAAAATTCTTTTTTTTGAAGCAGTTTTTCCATGTGAGAGTTAATACGTCTATTTTCTTAATTTAACGCAATGTAGTGTAGTGTAGTGTAGTGTAGTGTAGTGTAGGGTTATTTAGTTTGTAATATCGTGTAGTGTAGTGTAGTGTACTGTACATGTTGTATTTTGTAAATGTTGTGTTGTGCACTTTTGTGGTGTGCAGTGATATGTTGTATTATGTAGCGTAGTGTAGACTGATGTAGTGTAGTGTAGTGTAGTGTAGTGTTTTGTTTTGTAGTGTTATGCTACATTTTGTAGTGCAGAACTTTATAGTGTTTTGTAGTGTTATGTTGCATGTAACGAAAACCACAATGTGTAAGTACCTCGCTTTCAATCCCTGTTTAAATTTATTTCCAAGTGGTTAAAAACACGTACTGCTGCTACTACTAATTTAAAGATTTTCGGGTTAACTAAGAAATGAACTTTTTTGATTGATCTTGAAATTATTCAATTTTGTGAGTAACTCTGTGTATATTTCACTGTTTTTGTCTTTACTTTGTTATGTTATTCGTTTACTTTATGAGTTCTTCTATTACCTGCTCAGCTACTTCAGGTGTCATTACCATTGAAAAACCATTAACCACTTTGTTGAACTGTCGAACCAATTTCACCTCCGGATATCTTGCAAGAATTTGTTGTACCACGTGATCACGTATAATGTTATCATGTCCATCCTACAATTGAATTGTGAAATTAATTATTAACATTGGGTTAGTTCACAATCAGAAGATATGG
Source organism: Glandiceps talaboti (assembly GCF_964340395.1). Lineage (NCBI taxonomy): Eukaryota > Metazoa > Hemichordata > Enteropneusta > Spengelidae > Glandiceps > Glandiceps talaboti. Next base: position 5,105,299 of record NC_135569.1, read on the forward strand.
CGCAGCACAACACAACACAACACAACACAACACAACACAACACAACACAACACAACACATCTCAGCACAACACAGCATAGTACAGCACATCACAGTAGAGTACAGTAGAGTACAGTACAGTACAGTACAGTACAGCACAGCACAGCACAACATAACACAACACAACACAACACAACACAACACAGCACAGCACAGTAGAGTACAGAAGAGTACTGTACAGCCAGTAGAGTAGAGTAGAGTAGAGTAGAGTATACAGCAGTACAGTACCGCACAGCACATCTCAGCACAACACAGTACAATACAGTAGAGTACAGTACATTACAATACAGTACAGTACAGTACAGTACAGTATAATACAGTACAGAATAGTATATTATAGAATAGTGTAGACCAGCACAGCACGGTAGAGTAGAGTAGAGTAGAGTAGAGTACTTCAGTACATACCTTGAGAACAACAATCTGCGTGTCTTTTAGTCTCCTCTCTATTGTTGGAGAAATGGCCGCCACGGCGACAACGAACAAACTCAGAATCATTAATCTCATGATTTTTTGCTCCTTCCCAACAATCTGAAATTAATGCATCACTCATAATTCCTTCTGTTGTGAATGTTTCATTTACTATATATCCCATTGAAATCATAATTTCAAACGATGACAAAAGTATAGTCAATCAAACATCTACATATTGCAACCCAGGCAGCAATTGTCTAGAATTGCCTCTGATCAGAATGTGTTTGATCAGTGGTAAACAAATAAACCTGGCTTTGAAAGTGTAGAAAAGTCTTTTCCTTATCACACTATCAAACTGACATACATTGCTACAAAAACAACATCGGATGCCTCTGATGTATTGTCATGCCATGTTACTATCAGTTTGTTTATGTCTGTGAAAGTTAATCAAATATATGATGTATATGCACAATTTTTTTAAAAGGTGCAAAATGTTTGTTATTGTACGTACATTGTTATGTTCTTGCAATTTATTGAGTTACAAACAAGAACTTGGTATATGATATTCCATTGTTTTATTTCAAGTAGAAAGACATAGTAAAGTCGGGGTTTTTTCAGTTAAAAATCCAAAATAAATACCCAATTCTCATCCTTATGACCACATTAAATGGGCAGTAAAACTCACTTAAAATGATATGTGAAATAGCAATCATATTATGTGAACGTACAACCCACTCACCTTAGGTATTGGAATCGTTGTGACTTGAGACACCAGTAATTTAGAAATGGATATCTTTTTCAAGTGACAGGTGTTGACGGACCATGTGAATACCGATGAGAAAACACCATACGTCAAAATTACAAAATGTCGTAAACATCAAATTGACGTTATCAAATAGGTGGGTAGTATCTCGCGCCATAGTTGGTAGACACCGTTTGTATTCACAATGATAACACTTATCGCGAGAACAGCAGCCATACTATAAAGTCTCATGACAAAATGTTTGTCATGGATGCACAGAGCTGTGTTCATAGGGTGGATTGAGAGGTGCCATCGGAATTCCTAACCCTTTCTAGACGGGATATAACTCATAATATAATACCTGCCAGATAACATTTGACGTTTTTGTTACTCTTTCTACAAAAAATGTGCTGGCATTATACCAGTGTCACCAACACTCAATTCACAATACAATAAATAATACCAAAACTCAACACCTCATTGAAATATTTTATTTACTTTTTCATTAACTGGACATATTTTTATGTAAAGTCTCAAAATTATGTAAATTCGAGAAGTAAATTCCAAAAATTAGTTTTGTAAAGATGTCAATCAAGATCATGCATATTCATGAAGCTTATCCGATATACAACATTCTGTTTGGAGTACCCCGTGGGTCACTAACCACGCCGGTGGTGGCGTCAACCAAGATGGCGTTTTTAACAGCATAGGCAGATTGGCTGGGATTTAGCTGTAGATGTATGGCAGCCGCCCCTGTTGGGTAAAAAAATGTATCATGAGCAAAGTTATCGAGATATATCCCAGATTACCTATACTGTTGTCTTCAAATAGTTTTTATGTACTAGAAGGTGTTAGAGGGTCACAGGTAATTTGAAAATAGGAAAGCATACTTCTCATTGTTCAGTGAACAGTAACAGTAATAAGGAAACATGTGAGAGTAAAGAATTTGTATTGGACATAATATAATTATATATATTCTTAAACAAATGTACAATCAAAACAGAACAGACAGAATAAGGCAACACAACAAAAAAGGACATTCAACGAAACGAAACGAAACGAAACGAAATGAAATTAAACGAAACAAACCAAACCGAAACGAAATGAAACAAGCAAAGCCGAGCAAAACAAAAGAAAACAAAGCAAAGCAAAGCAGAACAAAACAAAACAAAACAAAACAAAACAAAACAAAACTGAAGCTCTTACCAGCAACATGTGGGGTTGACATGGACGTTCCTGACATGTAAGCAATTGATGTGTCACTATTCTTATATGTGCTCAGTATGTCAACTCCAGGAGCAAAGATATGAACACAGCTCCCCCAAGATGATGATCCCCACCTACTGTCATCCTTGTTTGTGGCTCCAACTGTTAATGCCTGTAATTAAAAGTGACATTTACATAATTTGTTTGTACCCTGTAAATAGTATTTTGTCAATCATGTGATGAAAGTATCAATAAATCCTCTTTTATCGCATTATGCCATGCACAAGTCAAGTTATTGTCTTTATAAAGAAAATATGGATATACCGTGGTTGCCCTATATCATGACAACCAGTGTCTACGTCACTGGTTCTGGGGTGCTCAAAATATGACTCTAAACATTACAAATCGCCATTATTTTGTCAATAATTCATAAGTTATGCTTGGGAAGATAAAATTATATTATTCCTCAATATTTCTTTTTCATTTACCCGGACATTACTCGTGACTAATGGTTTTGTCTCTACTCATTTCACGCCTCGGATTGACAAGGCCACTTAGGTCACTTGTATTTTCCTTGGCTTGTCTCGGTTACCCAAACTCACAGTTGATGATTACTGCTTCCTCTCGGCTAGGTCAGGCTCTTGAACCTGGGTAATCGAGACAGTGTCGTGCATCAACTGAAATCAAAATCTTTAGTAAAAAAACCCCACTAACGTCAGCAGCGCTGGCTGGCGAGTAGCCACATGCATCAGCGTTGTCATTCCCAGCACAAATTATAGTAGGAAAACCCCTGTTGACCAAATCGTTGACTGCAGCATTCAATGCGACAGAAAAACTTCCATAAATGGAAACAGAAGCGACGCCAGGCTGTGCTCCGAGGAATCCGACGCGGTTCAGTCCTACAGAACAAAGTAGCAAAATGGAACCTTTTTATAACTAAAAAAATCTTCTCATGTTTTTCCATTGTCGCAATGTTGACGTAAAATGGCCTGAAGTTTTGCGATGATGCAAGAAAACATTTTCATGGGAAATATTGTGCAATTGAGGATGGTTCATGCATAATACCACGTTTCCCCTGACAACCGACCAATGTGACCATTGTTTATCCGTCAGTTATGCTGTCTAGTCTGAGTTGTTTGCTCCGTTCAAGCACGTTCTACGAAAATATGAAATGTCAAGATACTGGGCATTAGAAATTATTATTTTATCTTACCGTCAATCACCCAGGACCACTGGGCAAGATTATTACAATTGAGAACTCGTACGTCCCATAGATCAACATTAGTAGCAACACCGTATGTTGCCGAACCCAAGGTACCGGCACAGTGTGTACCATGACCCTGACAGTCTCCAGTCGGATCCTGTGAATGGACGAATGAATGTCATTACTCATGATTTATAGCGATGATGGTGGTGATGATGATGATGGTGGTGGTGGTGGTGGTGGCGGTGGCGGCGGCGGCGGCGGCAGCGGCGGAGACAACATTGGTGGTCATGGTGATGGTTGCAGTATGGCGATGGTGGTGTATCGATACAGATTACATTAAGGATTTCTCATTTATGCTCTTAGAAGAATACCTTCAAATTCTATATACATGTAGTGCTCTGAGATATTAAACCTTCAGGTAAGCGCGGCATAAATAATTTCAAAACTTCAAACGTACTCTTTGACCATCTTGTACGGCATCATACCAAAAGGCAGCTCTACCTTGGAAGTCAACGTGACTGTAACGGATACCAGTGTCTAAAACATAGGCATTCACACCATTTCCATTACCTGTAGTAATGCAGAAACCATGATATACTTACAAGAAGGTCAAGTGAAGCAGTCGTCTAATTCCGCCCGATTGTCTGGGTCCCACACTACAAAGTCCTACCCAGTAACTAGGGACGCTGAAACTGAACTTTGTTTTTGAGCAGAATCATTTTCCCAAGTGAACATAGACTTTATGCAATTGAATAAAATTCGGCATAGTAGACGGAACTTGTTAGGTTGGGTAAGAATTTAAAAAGTTATGTAACCATCATGTGGCGCATCCTGTTGCCAATACACAAAAAACACTTCGTTTAATTACAAAATGGTTCCTACGACCGGCAACTTCGAATAATTATTCAACCCCCCCCCCCCCCTCACACACACACCCGAAGGTCTTTCTTATCCATTAGGCAATAACAGGATACAACAAATATTGCCCATGAACACAGAAGAAAACTCTACAGGAACAAGAGTCAGAATGGATACAATTGCTGGATGTGTTTGCACGGTACAAACTTTCATATGGCAAAGTTTGGAGTAATTTGAATAACTCTAATTGCCAGGGAATTTTTTTGCCAGGGGCGCAATATAATCACCACACCTTAACAGTTTACTTATACTTTTTTCAATATACAGTTTTGCCGGTTGAAACAATAGGTATCAGGTCTGGACGCGCCTAGTGGGCCATGTCATGGATGTATTAGTGAGATGCATCCATGTCCATGCACTGACCTACCTCTGGGTGAAAACACATTGTCCATTGGTAAGTAACGTTGATCTACCCGATCTAATCCCCAGCTACCGACACTTTGACTACCTCTACCTAGTGAATCTTCCTCGATGTAGCTTACCTCAGAAAAGGTTCTTACCTAAAAGAGATATTATTTGTAACACAATATTGATAAAGACAGCCCATGTTACTAAACAAAACAGTCCAGCCACGCTTATATATATTTGCCTTCGGTACACATGTACTAATTATAGCTATCCATTTACACACGATTGTAGGAGATAAAATGGCACTTCAACTTACTCAACATTGAAATCCTCAAAAGAAGCTTAACTTACAGTACTTGACATTCCCACGTTGGGGATTTCCTGCAAGGTTTTAAAGGAAAACTTCAAGTGATGACATCATATTTAGAGAATGACTAGTAAACACTTGTCAAGTGCAGCAGGAATTCTTTGTAAGATTTCAAAACCGACTAAGTTACGAAGGTCCTATTTTATCACCTCAAATCACATTTAAGTCGATAGTAATATCAGTACAAAATGTAGTATAGGCAAAAATAAGCCTGGATGGACCTTTCCTTTAACAGTGTACACATAGTTTGTATTTACACTATGTGTTGTCAGCAATCTGGGTCGGTCCTGCCCAGCTGTTTTGATTAAAGCTGACACAACTTAGATAACATAGGTAAGGAAATATGCTATGTGTATACGTGTAAAGTACTGATTGCGTATACTATTTAGACGACGTGTTTTAACACATGGACAACGCAAATGTACACTTTTGAAAAAATGACAAATACTGCTCATCAAATTACCGTTTCCAGTGCCTTGCTGTCCATTTCAACGCTCAAGCCCAAAATGACAGTATTCCATTTTCTCAATACTTTGGCTTCAACTGGAAGTGCTGTCTTCAAATTTTCGATGCGATTGGCAACTTCATCTACCTTATCATTCTGAAAAATAGATTATGTTACACATGAAGTACATCAAAAATGTTGTGTTGTGTTGTGTTGTGTTGTGTTGTGTTGTGTTGTGTTGCGTTGTGTTGCGTTGTGTTGTCTTGTGTTGTGTTAGGTTATATTATGATATGGTATGGTATGGTATGTTATGTTGGTTTATTTTATTTTATTTTATTTTAACTGAAGTAATTCTTATTTGTCACGTTAGTTCATTGTTAATTAAGTTACCCCATCTTCCACACTGACTGTATATATCCACTATTTACACATACATCAAGACCCACGTACACATAAGTGTTGTTTCACAATTATGTTATGTACAATGTAATGTTATGTACAATCCGTTGACAAATCATCAAATGACACCAACTCAGGCGCCACAACCTACAATTCTACGATACTAGATTAAATATTTGCAGCACTGTTTACACACGGATATCAATACAAGCTCTACACAACAATACACGATTGGTTAACTGATAATTTAGCTAGTTATAAAGATTGAACAGTTGCCAGTAAGGGTCTGGTATAATTTTCAAACCTCGAAACAAAACGTTAAAGCTACGTGAACATTTCATAGACCATTGCCTATTACCTTCAAAATAACAATATATTTGTTGGGTACTCGTGTGTCTTCGTCCGTGCGGTGTAAAGGTGCCAACCTGGCGGCGGTAGCACCAATAACCGCGAATAACGTTAACAGGGTGAATCGGACCATTTCGTTCTGTAAAAGCGACATAAATACACAACAAAATGATAGATATAAAGTAATAAGATAATTTATGCGAGAACCTGGGATTGAAACTCTGGCCTTTAATAATAATTGAAGTAAATGAAATTCTGGTCTAACGCGTGTAACTTGGAATGTTATTATGTTCAAATTAGTAGAACTCGCACAGGTTTGACCGTTTGTAGAACAAACTTAGATTCTGTGAACATTAATCTATATGTACGACACAGCTTTTTAAGTCTTAGATTAAGATTCTTAGTTTGTGTTGCTGTTTTTAAGTAAATAATGTAACATTTTTCGCTTACCTTTTCTCTATTTAGTAAATGCTCACAGTGTCTGTAAGTGTCTGCAACCTAACATTAAAAGTTGATATATCTTGATATATTATCATACATTGTACTTCTTATCGTTAACGCGTTTGTCTGTTTTTTTTTGTTTGTTATCAGTAACCATACATAAAATGCCATAGTTTCCCACCGTCTTGTCAGGCAACAAGATTTATGGATAGACGTGATACATCATTAGCAGTCCTTGTATTGGAATTCCTTTCTCATTGACTGACTGGCTGAGTGACTGACTAAACGACACACCTACAAACTCAACAACGCCCCCTCACACTCTCTCTCTCTCTCTCTCTCTCTCTCTCTCTCTCTCTCTCTCTCTCTCTCTCTCTCTCACTCGCTCACTCACGATCACCCAACCCCACCGCCCATCCTACCAGCCACTTACCCATCCATCCAACCATCCCATACCACCCACCACTGACCCACCCACCCACTCACTCACTCCTCTTCTCTCCTCCCCCACCCCTATCACTATCTCCGATTCTGAAAGTCGACCGTTTACATTACTTTCGACATTTTTCTTTTGTATTTTCGTAAAATGTTGTTGGTTGCACTGACTTCCGGATATTTCGCACTTAAAAGAGGGCGCTCCAGATGCGGCAAATTGAGGGTATTTAAGTCGTCAAGTCACCCAAGTTTTATGCAAAGGACGCCCTCTCTTGTTTAACAAATCGCCATATGTTTCAGAAACAAGAATAGGATTGTAATATGTCGATATTGACATTCATGGGGGCGTGATCAATAGTTCAATTTTGGATTTAAAAAAAACTAAATTAGGCTCAGACCTCCCCATCCCCCTTCTAACTAAATTGGCCAAAACTGAAAATGTTTCAGACAGCACAATCAATTTCAAATCAGTAGGTGGTATTAGGTAGTGCTATGAATACAAAGCCAGTATGTAGTGAGTAAAGTGTGTAACTGCACAATAAACAGAAAGAGAAGAACGAAAAGAAATGACATTAGTAGTAGTGATAAATAGACTAAATGAATATGAAAATATAATAATAATAATAATAATAATGAATGCATGGTATAGACAGGTAGATTAACACTTGAACTAAAATTGATGCCAGGTTAAAGAAATATATACACGTGTTTCCTACGAGCTATTGAGGTGAACCTTTAAAGTTGTTTTGAAACTGTCTCTATGAGTTATACCTTTGATGAGTGATGGGTAGTTGCTTCGTGTCAAGTCAGGTAGAATATACCATGAGTAGTTTAAACGGGTGGGATACGTTTCTAGAGTGTGTTTCTGGACTGTGTATCGCATATTTCATATCTTGACTAACAATAACAGAGACACAACACAACATAACACAGCACAACACAACAAAACACAACACAACACAACATAACACAGCAGGATCCGTTGCCCACCGTGATAAGCATTGCTATTCTTTTACAGTGCAGTAAAACCAGGCTTCTAATGAAAATATTTCAAATGGACTTGATGATTTTACATTTTTCTCTTGCACTTGAAGGTGTGTGTGTGTGTGTGTGTGTGTGTGTGTGTGTGTGTGTGTGTGTGTGTGTGTGTGTCTGTGTGTGTAAAGAATGTCGTGTTACATGACTGACACACCACACCAACATCATTTTAGCTGAAAGTTAGCTTATACCGGGGAATTGAGCCTTCCCGCTTCCGACTTCTGCACATGATGACCGAACGCAGGGTAATATTCAAATAAACATACACCAGTACGCCAATAGTGTACGACAGAAATAGAATTTGCCATGTGTTTTCATCGAAATCATCAACAATGTATTTGGTTTATTTTTGTGTGACCCTATCTATACTAGCTGTGGGCGTGGCGTATCTTATGCT
>NC_135569.1:5119039-5151539 GCF_964340395.1 Glandiceps talaboti
TTGTGAGGAAACACAAATAAAGTTTCCCCATTGTAACAACAAACTTGTAAACAACGTTTCTAAGTAGGAAAAAGTTTTGTGGAGACCGTTTGTTTGTGGGGAACAATACTGACCAAGTCCTAATCCATGTTTGTAAATCGCTACATCATGTCCAGTTTGCGCATGCGCCTAGCACTTATCACTTAAATTTATGCATAGGTACATATGCATGTGATTATGTACATGTGGTTAAAAGTGACGTCACTGTACCCATAAATGCATAATGAGCAGGATTATACAGTAATGCATTCATGGCAATGTACTGACTACCATTACATAATAGAATTGACTTTAAACTTTTATTAATCACATACAAATCTCTGAATGGACTAATACTAAAACTACATATTTGACCTTATTCACATGAAGCCAACTCTCACGATAACTCCGGTCATCTGCCAAATGTTTACTGCATGATAAACCAAGGTGCAAACTAGTGTCATATGGTGGGCGTACGTTCTCACATGCTACATCCTGTCTATGGACTTTTCTAATAACCATGTATGTCATTAGAAATGCGACAAAAACGAACAGCTAACGCTTTAAAAAAAAACCTTAAAGAGATAGCTATTCTTCATAACATTCTAAGTCTAGCTGTACAGCGCCTTTGAACTCTAAATTGTTGTGGAAACACACTATTTTTCTTTTAAATCTTTTTTAGGCTTGCTATCACGGTAGCATATTATGGTTTATCTCTTTTATCAACTTCACTGGCTGGCAACGAATACTTGAATTTCTTCCTGTCTGGTTTGGTGGAAGTACCAGCCATAGTCGTGCCAATCTACGTTTTGAATCGTTGGGGTCGTAAAAAGCCAATAGCAATTCTCTTCATAATATGTGCTGTAGCCTGCTTTTTTTATCCTATACCCCCGAAAGGTGAGTGTATTTTTTTACCGAAAAAATGCCGTTTCTTTTTGACAACCCATTCCATTAACAAGTGGAGTAATCTATTCATTATGTATTGGAAGGGGAAACATATAGACCCACCTGGAAGGAGTTTCTCTTAAAATTTTCTGAATTAAATGTAACAAGTGTTATTGGATTTTGTCGTGCCAGATGATAAGACGTGGCTATATTCACAAGATTTTGTCGTGCCTGACGATAAGATTAAGTATGCTTGTATGACATTCACACCAGACGATAAAATGTAGCAATGGTGGTGAAATGTTATAGAGGCAGGCTATTTGTTTCAACTGATCGATCGGATCACACCAAAATATAAATACCTTGACTCAAAAACTGAAATTTCAAGAATACATTTTTTACGAGAACAATCGTGGACTGTCATCGAATTACATTCAACATCTTCATTCAAGAGAACATTTGGAGATCACTAGTACCGATATCATAATCCTTGACCCCCGGGCCCATTGGCGTGATACTCCTAAAGAGGCGGTGCCAATTATGTATTCATCCAGATCGAACGCCAGCAAAATGCAACCCGTTATACACATAGTACAAATCAACTCTATCATTCATAATGAGAATGTCTGTATGTGATATTTCATAATTCTATACGTGTGTAGACCACCGAGAGTAAAGATTATAGGGCCTACCCTTCCATTTTAAAGGCTTCAGTAACTTACTCAAGATAGTAAATTCCATAGATGTTATAAATGTGTTATTTTCCCGTTCAGAATTCCGCTTTCTTGTCACTCCTGTGATGATGATTGGAAAGTTTTCAGCAGCAGCTGCGTACTGGTCAATAACACTTTACACTACTGAGATCTTTCCTACAGTCATGAGGTAAATACGTCATGAGTGACAATACCGATATATATGAGCTTTTACATTCATATGATTTAAAAGAAGATATAAATGATGACGTTTACCAAAACACCAGCAAATTTCGCGAAAGTATACAGTTGCACTCGCGCGATTCTGTGTCCATGGAACGGTCGCACACTCACTTGTATGTTTTCGGTACTGCACTGCACACTTGCACTGAGGAGCAAATGCCAATAGTAATATACACGAGTATGGGGGCCCGTTCTGGTCACAATTATGTAAAATGTGCTAGAATTAATATAATGTAGTCTAGAATTAATTTTTATAATGACAGCAATTAATATTATACACTCCTTGAATTAATTAAATGTGTTTTGATTAATTTCATGTCGAATAGAATCAATTTTTGTATTAACTGCAATTAATATTATGTATTCCTTGAATTAATTAAATGTGTTTTGATTAACTTTATGCACTGTAATTAATTTTATGTATTCCTTGAATTAATTAAATGTGTTTCCGATTAATTTTATATACTGGTCTTAATTTTATGTAGTCCAGGGACTTTGGCTTTGCATACATACATACATGCATACATACATACATACATACATACATACATACATACATACATACATACATACATATATACATACATACATACATACATACATACATGCATACATACATACATATATACATACATATATACATACATACATACATACATACATACATACATACATACATACATACATACATACATACACACACACACACATACATACATACATACATACATACATACATACATACATATATACACACACACATACATACATACATACATACATACATACATACATACATACATACATACATACATACATACATACATACATACATAGAGATTTCTTTAATACAAAGAACACAAACACATAAGACTATGGTGAATGTAGCTAATTTGTAGTGAACATCAATTTAAACTACACAAGGCCAGTCAGTGATTAGAAGCCAACAACCTGACAAACTTTTCCTTCACAGTAAATTCAAGATGGCCCCTGAATTGTGAGATTAGCTTTCTGCCTATGTAATTATTATCTTGTGTCATCTTTTCCAACAGGAAAACCAGCGAAACGAGAAAGAAATCAATTACTACATGGGCTAAAAGTGAGAAATACCTTGCAGAGAATATTGTTTTGAAGCTTGACTTCGACCCTGACAGTATTACGTCATCTGTGTGAAGACATAGTAACAAGTGTTATAGTACTTCATATCAGTTTAATCGGGAAAATATCGTCCTTATCTCTTTCAGTACATTTTCATATTGTTTTTGTTAAGTGCAATAAGTTCCCTGACATTTTACAGAGGGTTTGCCATCAAAATTACAAATAGCGGAAATATGTGCAATTTTTAGATATTGATTAGATTTAGGGATCGTTGGGATTCCAGCATAACTGGTGTCAAATTTCTAAATCCCTCCCACTACCAAAGTGGCACCATCTGAGTTTACAAGTGTTTCACTAAAGTGAAAAAAACTTATTAAACTATTTTTAAATTATTTTAATGTCAATGCATGCTTTTTATAACATTACAATAATCTTCTGGCATTGTTAAAACAGTTGAATACATTGTTATATGTATAATAAATTACGTCATCACATCATTTATCAATTCTATCTTGGTATCAGGTTTGAGTTCATTTAATTAGTGGTGGTGGCTAAGTATGCTCCAGTAAGTACAATACTGTGAGTACCTTATAAATAGGCATCATAAACTACCTCCAAACAGTGGTAAGCTCAGCTTGTGTAGTTAACAACAGGTTCATTTCTATGTAGACTGGGTGCCAACGTGATACCAAGTCATCTCTACTTCCGTCTGGCTAAACGAGAAATGTGCAAAAGTTCTTTATGCAAATGAGTACACCCTAACAGTTAGAATGATGTAAACAGTGTATAGGTAGCATCCTGATCTGACAAATGTACCATATTTGTACATTATGTAACTGCCTAAATAAACACAAATTTATTATTGGATAGAATGCTGTGATTGATTAACAGAGACTGGGTGTTTATGACTGTGTAATTGGCTTTGTTGAATTCTCAGGACTTCATTGAGCCATACATTGGGTAAAAATATCTTCAGATAACAATACAACTGATACAATAGCCACAATAACAACAAGCGGATGCCTCTGATGTAGATTCATGCGACGCTTTTATCAGTTTGTTTATATCTGTGGAACTTATAGTGTAACAGTAATAGTCATACTAGTCTTGCTGCTAGACGTTAAGGCTTTCTTTCGATACTATAAGCGAACAAAGTTCGCAGTGAGAGCTTGCCCGAACAGTCTAGCAAATGTCATTTTCAGACCGGACTTTCCATTGAGATCATGTTAAGCTGTGGGTTGGGCCATGTATGCATATATATACTTTAATATATTCAATCTCTGCATGCAGGTGTTGACAAACACATTTACGTCATTACTATGTCTTATCAGTTTATGGTAATTGTGTTTGATGAGTGTGTAGACGTTGTCATTCACACATTTTAGTTAACGCATTGGTGGTTATTTTTACAAGCCCCTCCTTAAGATGAATATGCATGAAAAATTAGCTACTGTCCTCTGTTTGTGCTTGTCGCTAATACGGTTCTCTGATTGGCAGTTATTTATATCCTGATGACATTTGCTAGACCTTGGATGTTCCATCCTTGATAGCGATGTTCGGTCGTGTGTCGTATTCTATCGGAAGAACATCCGAGGTCTAGCAGATAGACTATAGTCATACTAGATTGTTAAAAACATGTAGCATTCTATCAGCTAACAGAGTCATGGGATCCTGACTACCCATGTTTATGTTTTGATAAGTTACCTACACTAATTACATGTCTTTGCATGAAACTTGTCTTATTCATGCTAGCTTATTATGAGCACACGAACACATCAGTATTTTTTCGTTGGTTGTAACATGTTCCATTTTATTTACATAAAATATAGTCTAGTTCCTGACAGACCTTATTCGTACTATGTTATCTTCATATTATACCGTCTAGTCAATCCTGTTACTCTCAAACAGAATTCTGTGCTCCTCCCTACGGCGTTCATATAAACATGATGACGTTGTTGCGTCCCCATGTGATTTTAGTTTGATTAGACTGGAGGTGGAGTCCTGGTTGGACATTTGCATATCATATCATTCCTACTAAACATGAGAATGATGTCAACAGCCTGTCAATTTGTGATGGATTACTACTGACGTGACATTCACGCTTCGCCCACCATGGGGTTGAACCATAATTAACCCCTTAAGTAATGGGTATAATATGAAGATAGCGTAGTACAGTGTGTCAGGAACTACAGTAGACTACATACAACAGTACATCTCTTCCTTCACCCTTCAATTGCTTCATTCTCCTTTATGTTTGTCCTTCTTCTTTTGCATTTGTCCAAGCAATCGGAACATTTCTTTTTTCTCTTTTTTCTGCCTGGCCTTAAGCTTTTCATCATGAATGCGTACCTGTGAACAGAGTTATAAAATGTCATATCAATTTCAAAAGAACCTCGGCATAATAAAAAATACTGCCAATGGCAATGTGCACACCTGAAATCCAATGAAAACACCAATATATAATGCCATGTAATGTAACGCCCCATGAATTTTGGTGAAGTGATTAAAAATATATGTAACATTATATAGCCATGTACCTCATAGACTTCCATTGTAAAAGACCTACTTTGACAGAAAATCACTCTTTTTTGGATGTAATTTGAAAATCACTGATCAGATTGTTTTCATTTGAACAATTTCTCATCTACACACCATAAGTAATTTTTCCTACCAAATTTGAAACCTGTTTAGAATTCTAGCCTACTCTATATCCATTTACATATTAATAGTTAATACATGCACAAATAAACATTGAGGTCAGCCATTTCTCAGAGCTAGTGAATCCCACTAACATAAGATAGGTGTTGGTGGAGGGTCTGTGGTGGTATGTAGTACACAGTACTACTCCATTCAATTGTGCAAGGTTACGCTTTCATTCTTTTTGGGGCAGATGTGTTTTTGCTTTGGTGCATATCTGCATTAAAATAGAAAAATCACTCTTTGATACTTTCTAGAGTTCACCCTATGGTTCAACCATAGACCCTTGAACAATGTGGAGGGTCAATGGTTGAATGGAGGCATGACCTGTATATAAAGCTTTAGTATACTGTAACTTGTTCAACATCTAGATTACACTTCTATTGTGCATGCATAAGTAAGCTCAGATACAAATAAAAACAATGTATGTTTCTGATAATATGACTTCAGAAAATGTTATTTTCCTTAAAATAACATGACTTCAGAGTATGTTATTTTACTTAAAATTATTGAAAAATTACTTTGATCCCCAATATAAGATACTTGTCAGTCACAATACTTCCATGAGAGTTGATAAGGTGTAAATGAAGTAAATGAGACAAGTATAAAATGAGAACATTATGTAGACTATACTGTTAGAGTAAATTTTTGAAAAATTATTTCAACCCTAAGATAAGATATTGATCGGTCACAATACTTCCATGAGAGTTTGACTATAGGGTGTAAATGAAGTAAACAAGAACATTATGCAGACTATACTGTTATAGTCTAAAAAGTCTGGGTTTTCCTCTGGAATATGATTTTATAAAAAGTTACCACAGATAAGGTAACGTATCATTTTACCTTTATCAAGCAAAAAAATGTTTAGGGTCAGGGGCTTAAACTAGGATCAGTTGGGTTGGGTCAGAAACAAGCTCATGGCCAAATAATGGTTCTCTGACACAAAGAATAGCAAGGATGCCACTGTTCACTATGTTCATTTGTTGCAACACAATCATCATCTTTAGTGCGTTTCATCATTGTAATATTTTTGGGTCAGAAACAAGCTCATGGCCAAATAATGGTTCTCTGACACAAAGGATAGCAAGGAATTTGAAATGACAGCAGATGCCACTGTTCATTATGTTCATGTGTTGCAACACAATCATCGTCTTTAGTGCGTTCATCATTGTAATATTTTCAATTGTCCTTGTACAACAGCACACTTTTTAATTGTAAGCAGTGTCTTTGTCCTTTTGTTAAAGTGATGTAACCATGGTAATTAGGTGACAACGTTTTGAAATAAATAATCACTACTATATGTACATGTATATTACAAAGCAGGAGTGGGGCTGAGTAGAATCAGAGAAGGCCTGCTACACTAAAACTATCTAGCGAAAACCCCGCAGGCTACATTTGCAGACACATCATTTATGCTACTCAGTGAACTTACAGCTACTGCCATTTAAACCCCTATAAATTAACTGGTTGGGCGGTCTTTTCACAAAAGGCAATAAAAAAGTTTCTTTGAGATGCTTTAGCCTAGAACATTTTACAATCATACTATTGTGTCTCAATAGTCTTGTTGTGTCTGGCCTGTCAGAACTTTATCTGGACAACATTCTTGGTTGGATTTCTTGTTTAGTATTTTTGTGTCACCATTAGAAACACTTTGTCTGGCATGTCGTATTGTTTTCAAACTTCTGCTCATCACTTATAAAGCCCTCAATGGAATCTCTCCACAATATCTCACAAACTTAATGACACCTCGTTCTTCATTACGCACTCTACATTCATCGGATAAACGCCTTCTGCATACACTCAAATGGTTTCCTATGGTCGCCACTCCTTCTCTTCAGCAGCTCCTGAACTTTGGAACTCTCTACCCCTGGGCATAAAAACCTCTCCTAATGTAAACATTTTCAAAAGATGCTTAAAAACTCACATATTTCAAAGAGCATTTTCATCTTCTTTCTAGCTCTAAGCACCACTGAACATTGTTTTCTTTGGATATTTGGTACTATATAATTTATTAGATAGATAGATAGATAGGCAGGCAGGCCATGAGACAAATACTTCCACCTACTTGTTTTCTGTGTTCTGTGACTCTAGCTTTCATTGCTTCTTTCTCCTTTTCTTTTTTGTATTTATTCATTGCAGATAACTGCTGCATCAATTTGGCGACCTAAGTGACAGTAAAAAAAATTAAATTAATGAACATTCATGTCAACATGAAACTTTTGAAACATCACACATAATGGACAATTAGTGAAAGCCAAACTGAAGCTTTCGTCTACACCTGTTGACTTGTTCATCAGTCTGATGTTCTGGGTTAGTCACATGACTCATCACTGGAATCATGTGACAAAATTACAGAATCATTTTTCAAAAGTATTTTTACTTTTTATTTTTTGGGGTAATTTTAGTGCGGGGAGTTGCTTTTGGTAATTTCTTACATACAGATATACCTAGTCTTATGCACAAATATCAACATAAGACTCTACTGATTTCCATTTCAGGATTCTAACTACATACAAGATCATTCTTGACATATAGTTTTGGTGATATAAGGCATGGTCACATGATATCACACAAGCTCAATTAAACTTCTTTCTTTTTTTTTTGGGGGGGGGGAGGCGGAGGCAGAGGGGGAGGGGATCTAGTGTCAATGCAATAGGGAACTTGCAATCCAGACTGAGCAATGGACTACAGGATTAGCTGTGGTTATTGTAATACCTAATACCGATAAAATAAACCTCCCACAATGGTCAGGGTGACTATGAATTGATTATTTGTGGTTACAAACAATGTAACATTATTGTTTACAATACCATTTTATTAGTATTTATTATCACATTTCCCATGATGCAACATTCAACATGGCGGGTTTGCAAGTTCCCTATTGCTGAATATTTTTTGTACAGCCACAGAGAACACTACAAGCACTTATTCAGATACACCAAGTACACCACACTGGCACTTGTGCTTCATGGGGCTCAATCATATATATATAATTTGGAGTTATTTCTTACCCTTCTCTCTTCTGGTTCCCGTATGACAACTCTATGCTTATCAAGAAGAGTTTGTTTCTTCTGTTTCTTCTTGACCCCTTCATACTTGGGTTTATTCTTGAACGGTAGCTCCTTCTGTAGTCGCTTTGGTATATGTAAGACACTAAACTGTCTTGTTCCACGTTGAATGGGCTGAGTAGAAAAAATGAAAATACAGTAGAAATGACATTGGTATGGCGTTTGCCTTATGGGACATTATATTTTTGACACAAGATAGACACATTTTAACTCTGGATTAACAATAACAGAGACACAACACACACAGCAGGATCCTTCACCCAACCACATTGACAAGTGATAAAGCATTGCGATTTGTTTACAGTGAAGTAGAAATAGGCTTCTGCTGAAAAATTACACATGGTCTTCATGACTGTAAAAGCTTCACTTGTTTACTTTTCAACTGATAATTATAACATGTTCACTTGTCTACTTCCACATTCCCACTGTGTTCAGCACCTCTATTATTGTTTCTTTTGCATTTGAAGTTGTAACGTTGCATCTCGTGACTGAAATACAAAGGCATCTTCATTTCTCCTCTACTGTTTTCAATATTGTTTCTTGTTTTTAGGAAGACTGTGCCTTTGTGACAAATTTCCCTGAAAACTTTGCCTTATGAAAGTTCATTCCTGATCTTGATTTTGACTGAGAATGGTTTTGAGGCATTTGTAAGCCCAGTAACAGCAAAAGTTCACGATATTTGTTTTCAAGGTGAACATTATGTTGAAGAGATAAGCTTACGTAACTTATTAAAATAATAATGTTAGTTTTTATATAGCACTGTTTTTTCCCCACACTGTGCTCAAAGTGCTTTACAATTATTACCCTTTGTACGGGCCTATAATAGCACAACATTCCTGTATTCTCACTAAGCCCCCTAGACTTTTTTCCTTACCTTGTAGAGTGAATCTTGATTTTGAGGAACTGATAAGTTTTGTTCTCTTCGTAACTGTCCAACTGTTTTCATCCCAACCCATTTGTCTTTTCTATCCTTTGGTAGGAGAAGTGATGTGACAGGGTTATAGAATTTTGGTACAGCTACTGGGTACCAGGTTCTCACAAACACAATGTCTGAAAATACAGAGGTCAAAATATGAACAGTGAAGTGGTACAGCTACTGGGTACCCGGTTCTCACAAACACAATGTCTGAAAATACAGAGGTCAAAATATGAACAGTGAAGTGGTACAGCTACTGGGTACCCGGTTCTCACAAACACAATGTCTGAAAATACAGAGGTCAAAATATGAACAGTGAAGTGGTACAGCTACATGGTACCCGGTTGTCACAAACACAATGTCTGAAAATACATAGGTCAAAATATGAACAGTGAAGTGGTACAGCTACAGGGTACCAGGTTTTCACAAACACAATGTCTGAAAATACAGAGGTCAAAATATGAACTGTGATGTGTTATACCACATACAAGCCAAGTTGAACTCATTGCAACAAAAAATGGGATTTATACCCTGGCTGTTCTACAATGAAAATCATGGCACCTGAAACAAAACATTGTCTCAACAAAAATCTTACCAACACTGCTACATTTTATTGTCTGACTCAATAAATATTTATGTTGGTTAGATTTTTGTTGAGCCAAATGATGATTTTAACTGTACATGTACATCATGATAATGTGTGTTTCCATCAATGGTTCTGTAGTGCTCAAAATATGAGTTCGAATATTTAAATTTACCATTTCCATAACTTCTTAAAACAGATTATGCATGTACAGGTATATAAATTATAAGCTATATAATTCTCTCAATATTTGTCTTCATTCAGCCAGAAATAGACTGTAAGATACGTCATGTTGCTCTGCCCTCATCAGCCTGCATTATGAAAGGGGGTTGATTGATGCGTGGGGGCACTCTGCCATAGTGTAACTTACAGAGTAAGCCAGACAAATACTTTTATAAATAATTTTATCTATGAATTTTCTTGAACAAAGTAAGCAAAAGTTAAACACTTCTGATGCATATTCTGTGTTAACCCCTTCAATACTGAAAACATTCCCGCCAATATTGTTTGGACAAAATTCTTGTTTTATGTAAGTTTTTGGCATATATCAACTTCATTTTAGACTGGAATTAAAGAAATGTTACTTCCTAATAAAGTAATATTATTGTAATTATGAAAATATTCATATAAATTGGGTCCCCATATTATTTAAAACTCGTCTTTAGTCATGAAAGGGTTAAGGACTCAAGGACTTGCACTTGGACAATAGTTCACATACCACTCATAAGAAGTTTGTCTTCAAAGGTAGCACGGAAAGCGCCATCAGGTGTTCTGACACCTTTTTTGATCTGTCCACGAATTCCACTGACTGACCGAATCGCAGCACCTTCAAATTTGGCAACCTCCAGTGTTGAACTGAACATTCCCTAGAGAGGAGAAAAGAAGCAACATATCAAGATAACTAAAACAAAAACAAGTGGATGCCTCTGATTTAGTTTTATGCAAAGCTTTCAGACGGATCGCCTGCGGAAAAGGAGCGCATTTAAAAATAACCATCACTCAGCTAAAATAAATGATTTCAAAAGAACATTTTCAATATATCCAAGAGAGATAACCATCCCAATCTGAAATTGTGACTATAATCTGACGCTGGCCTTTGAAGTGGCCATATGGATGAGGATTGGGTATTTATTTTGGATTTTTAATTTACAAAACAATTTTATCATGGCTTCCTACTTGAAAAATCAATGTGAAACAACATAAGCCAAGTCTTTGTTTGTAACTCAATAAATTGCAAAAACCTAAAAAAAAATGTGTAAAAAGTTTGTTATTGGACATACAATAACACACTTTTTTTACACGTTTATTAATCTTTTGGAATTGATTGAGTTACAAACAAGGACTTGGCATATGTTGTTACACATTGATTTTTCAAGTAGGAAGCCGTGATAAAATTGTTTTATAAATTAAAACGCCAAAATAAATACCCAATCCTCATCCATATGGCCATTTTAAAAGAAATGAAATTCTTACAATAGGCTTTGAAAACAAATGACATCCACTCTTTCTGTTTTTTTCTATGCGATCTCCAACAAGAATAAAGAATTTACTACCTTAATAAAAGCAGTGTTTTTGTAAATCTTGAAAGGTGTTCCAGTTAATTTTAACTTCTTAACAATGGTGACAGACTTGTCCAAATCAAGTACAGACCCAGTAGCTGCAATTCGGAATCGATGCTGCAAAGGAAACAATTGTCAAATGTTAACGCATAACATAAGGAATACCTGAAATGAACATGTGAGTAATTTCATGGATTAAAATGAATCCACAATGATATACGGATACAATAAATGGAGAGATATGTGTATACGTACGTATGTGTGTGTGTGTGTGTGTGTGTGTGTGTGTGTGTGTGTGTGTGTGTACATGTATGTATGTTTGTATGTATGTATGTATGTATGTATGTATGTATGTATGTATATGTAAATCCTTATACACACACACACACAAACACACACACACAATCTCAGTATATGTAAAATGTCTATGCTGGATTAAAGTGCTCAATACTCTGAGTATGCCAAACTTGGCACTTACAGTTACACATCACGGAGGTTCTCTTATATTACATCAAGATTCAAGAAGTAAGACACATAACTTACAGTGAGATCTGCAACTGACTGAATTCCAAGTATACCAGTTCCTTGCGGTGTAATTGGTCCTAAAAAATGAAAAATTATAAAATTGTTATCATAACATGTATATCAGTATTTGGCACAAAATCTAATTATAATATCAAATTTCCCTCCTTTCTGAGAAATCTAAGTGATGCAATTAGATATTATTCCCATATATTTTTCTTTATTCTGCAGAGGATAATGCAAGTGACCCAAGAGACATTCACACAATATCACATAAACTCAATAAACGAACTCCCCCTCCCCCTAAACAAACCTTCACATGTGCGACAACGACATATGATGTAAACCATGATGAAAGTTATAGCAGTCGCACCACAACAACCGATGCAAAGTAAAAACATGATTGTAAACACATTCAAATATTACCAGAAACCCAACACTGTATATCACATTAGAAGTACATTTTGATCAACTGATCAAAATCGCAGTAGTAAATACAGAACCTGTTCTCATGAAAGGGCGTGAAAGTTTTCGAAATTTGGTTAGAATTGCAAAAATAAAGTTCAGCAATTGCATTGACGCCAGACCCCCTCCCCTAAACAAACAAAGTTCATTTATTGAGCTTGTGGGACACTGTCACTTTGATTCAAGATAAGAAGTGATAAAAACCTTAGGTCATGATAATTGACACGACAAGTAGAGATTTGATAGAATTTAGTTGTAACTTACCCCATATTGTAGCATGGCAATGTAAATGTTCTGGAGTGTATTTTAGCAGCCTGTGTCTACCATTGTGGTCTTGTAATGAATACAAAGGCATAGTTTGAAATCTTCGCCATCCTAACGAAATAATCAGTGGATCTCGTGTCTTTAGAATCCTATCATACCATCGGTGCTTCTTCAGTCGAACCTATGTTAGAAAAATTAGAAATCTAAGTAATTCAAATATCTTTTCTTTTTTTTAATTTTTGTACTGGGAATAGCTCCCAGTGATTTTCTTTTATGCAGACATAAATACACAATCACACATAATTCTACAGAGTTCCAGTCAGATTTTGGGACTATGTGACAGGGTTGTGTTACACACTCAATGTCAAGTCACTGTGGAACTGTCAAGACTTTCCCAGTCAGTCCACAGGCTATCCTGGAGTCACCCAGGCCTGGCAAACATAGCAACTGCGGGCTCCATGTGTGATGTGAGTAAGCCTCCCTGATTGTTTGAGTCATTACTCCAGGAGTCCCCCCAAAGTCGCACTCGTCTTGTGAGTGAGACACGGCTGAGTGATACAGCCTACCCATCTTGTATGTAGAACACTCACCCTGGTTTTTAGGTCAGTCACAGAAAAATCCTGTTTCCAGTGGGATTCGAACTCCTGAATTCCTGACTGCTAATCCTGAGCACTAACCACTATGCTACAGGGAGCTGGTTAAGTGATTCAAATATCATTTCTACATACTACATGTAATGGCTGAACAATGAATATTCATGACTCCTAAGTGCCTATTACTGTCACTGAAAAGGTCATGAATATTCATTGTTCAACCACTGCATGGTCATGAATATTCATTGTTCAACCACTGCATAGTCATGAATATCCATTGTTCAACCACTGCATAGTCATGAATATTCGTTGTTCAACCACTGCATAGTCATGAATATTCATTGTTCAACCATTGTATAGGCATTTCCCCATGAGGCAATGTGAACCACAGCAAAGATCCCTTAACTTCGACTTGATGTTTCTTTGAAATCAAGTGTAATGTATGTGATGTAAAACCATGAAACAGCTCTTGGGAACCCAAACATAATGAAAATGCCTTTATTTCTTGGAGTGGCATTCCCTTTTAAAGGTATGTGTGAAGGATAATAATTGTTTGGCACTTTGTAGAATACATTTAGTGTGAGAAAATATGAATAACTTTCAAAGAATTTACATATTAATTATAAGATTATTATTTTTCAATATCTAATTACCTGAACAAAACCAATATTTTCTTCACTACTAAGTAGTCCGCCAAGAACAACTGGATAGGTAGGATCAAAATTATTGACAAACTCACACGGCATATCAGCTACCTGAAATAATCAAATATTAACAAATGATAAACAGCAGGAAACACTGCAAACATGAATGCAAATATCCCCGAGTACCCACATTGGAATTTATTCATCATGTGGTTCTGTAATTATTGCTCTGGTAATTGAGCCTTTCGTTTACTAAGATAGACACAAACTAAAACTATTGTCGCAATATGTTGATAAACAGTGATAAGCCATCGAATGGACTTTCGTCGCAGTAGGGAGTTAAAGTTCCATAAACTTGCAGTGCTGTTTTGGGACTTCCAATGTTTACACTATGTTGATCACCGGGTGATTAGAATCGTTCAACAGACAAACTGCTATCACCCACTTGTGTAATATACCACATAGAAGACCAATGATTTAGTCTGTGTCTCTTAGAAAACCAAAGGCACTAGGCTTGATTACCAGTGTTGTATTACATATGTTTACGGCAAATTTCAATAAAAATGATACTGTGACTAACTCTTGAATTCACAATACATATCGTTGTGTGAAAACAACTGTCTTTGGATTCTGACGTCATAAACATTGCTACCCATAACATCAGAAAATGAGAGTAGTGATCCAAAATGTTTGAAACAGGTAAAACTAGTGTTGTGTTCTATACAATGCATACAGTCATTCTAATGGGTAACCTCTGACTGAGGTGTTCAGGCGGGTATTACTTACAGAATTGAAAAAAATACTGACTTTGTGTTCCTCACAAATCTATGTTTGGTAATCTTATTTATTTATAAATAAACAGCAATGCATCCATAAGATGGGTTTTCATGCAATTGCAAAATAAAATAATATTGTACATTACGATTACATGTGACAGATACAAAAAATTTTGCAACAATATGGAACTACCAAGAGGCTTGAGAGAATGCAGAAGTCATTAGATTGATGAAATATTTGCAACGATGGATGCCATATATCTGAAGGACCGGGAGTTGAGTGGACTTTGGGATGTGGAATTTGGTCCTTGTGTTGCATTGATGAACGGTATCATTAGTTGTTATGAGTTCAGGTTATGGAATGATGGTACTTTGTTTGTAACAAATTTTTTGACAAGTTTATTGAAGTTGTGGTTATGTCGTTAGTTTATAACTGACCTCCACTCTAATGTACATTCCTGGTCTATAGCCTTCATAAAGAACTCGGACATCATCCTCCATCTCTTCAAATTCCGCTCGGTTCATCTAGATTTAAAAACAGGAATTATTATAAAATAAATATACTGATTTCAATAGCCAAAACAGAAAGCATTTGCCAGAAGATTATTTGCAACATATACCTTTATGATCAAAAAATGTTTTTGCAAGTTTACCTTTACTGTACTACATTTACTGTAGAACATGGCATGATTGTTATGGAGGGAAGTTTCAAAGGCTGAATTAGTGTAAAGCAAAAATCTCTTCAATCACAACCCTACTGTTACAGTAGTATATTTAAGGCTTCTTGTCTAGCGAGTAAGCAACCCAAACTTGCCAAATGATCACGTTGATTATTATATATATTTAATTCAATACATTAATATCTTTTAATATCAATTTTCTAGGAGTGGTGCAATTGTGCATGTTATTACTAATATCTTCATTCATAATATTCAAATTAAAATAACAAGATTGAATGAATACAGTTTCCTGTGACATGTGGTGCACGTTACAGAGCTTTGTTGTTGTTAGACAGTGCTTCTAGATTTAAAAACAGTGCCTATGTAGACTTTCTACTGTAGTTAATTACATCCATCCATGATGTAAATAATCAGACAGGTTTATTTGCAACAATAAATAATCATGTACTTGTTCAGCGGCATTATCAAAGTAAACTGTTATTCAACTTTGCCACTGAGTAGATTGTAATTTAAACATACATAGTTATTTATCAGAGTGGTCAATATGCAAATAAAGTTGATTATTATTAAAATTAATTACTATATAATATTATTTAATTATTATCTACCTGTGCTTGGTTATCTAACTGCTGTTTCCATTCATCATAATAAGAAGTGCCGCCATCTTTATCATCATATTCTGCATCAAATGCTAGTTTCAGTTTCCTTTTCTTCTCCAACCTTTTCTCTCTATCGCTCATCTCTATTTTTAGTGTCTTGTCTGTTTTGTCATCCTCCCTGTCAACATTGTCATCACTGTCATCAGAATCATAATTTTTGCCTTGATGTTTTTCACCTGTCTCCAAATCTTCAAAGTCACCGTACACTTCATCTAGACAAAATTAAATGGAACCAAACATGGCAGAAATTACCCCAAATCTGGACAATATATTACTCTGGCAATTGAGCCTTCGGTTTACGAAGATAGGTGCAAACTAAATCTATTGTTCTTCAATGTGGTTGATTACACAAGTGGGTGATAGTGGTTCCTCTGTTGTGCAATTCTAATCACCCAGTGATCAAGATAGTGTAAACACTGGAAGTCCGAAAACAGCACTGCAAGTTTATGGAACTAGCTTTCAGAGACACCTACCTACTGAGACTATAATTAAACCAATGTCCATTCAATACCTAATCACTGTCATATCAACATGTATCAACAATAGTTTAAGTTTGTGTCTATCTTAGCAAACAGAAGGCTGAATTACAAGGGTAATATTATTCATAGTTCCAAGAATCAATATGACAGTAAAATATAATTACATTGGAATGGTATTTACAGATCCAAAGTAAGCAAATTTTAGCCTAAAAGTTCCAAATCGGTGTTTCTTGGCAATCAAGCAATATTTAGGTGATCATGATGTGAAATCATGAAATGACTCTCCAGAACCCACAATACCTTTATTTCCTGGAGTGGTGTTCACCTTAAGTTCCACTATTCTGAAACATAGCAAAATTATTCAAACAAAAAAGTTGTGCTCACCATCATCAGCTAGTAATTTCTCAGCATCCTCATTCTCATCCCATTTTCCAGTCACAAAACAATCGTTAATGTAAGATTTCATCTACAGGAGAAAAAAGACAAACTATAACAATTGGGTTTGAGTATGTGCATATGTCTGCTTAAAAGAAACCACTGGGAGCAATTCCCAGTACTGCGAGGGCTGGTTTTGACATGATGCAGCAAAACTGCACCCACTTTCATTTTCATCGTAAGCTTAACACAATAATATTTAATAGTTTTTAAGCAGCCTTTTTTTTCATTTTACTTTTATTTTCAATCAATCTACTTTTTCTAATACACATATACAATGAATTTCACAATACTATTCAGCTTTCCTGTTTGATACAGCCACGCAGAAACCAATAAAAAACTGGACATGCGGCACTTTAAGACAGCACCATTGCTACATTTTGTCTAAGTGAAATGAACTACACATGCCACCATACAGACATCAAGTGAACACCGCAAAGGACATTTTACCCTCCCTTCATCAATTCACGTCAACGCAGTATGTTCGTATCTGCCTATACAATTGTATAGCAGATACGACCTTTCTGTACTGACGCGATGAAGTGTTTGATACTACGAAAAACATTGGCACCAGAATGTCTGCATGGAGTTGCAATACATTTAAATGGTTTATTTCATTTAGACTAAATGTAGAAAACAATGTGATTCTGCTACTGATCTGAAGTGTGGCATATGCAGTGTCTTGTTGGTTTCTGCGTGGTTGTATCAAACAGAAAAGCTTTATGGTAATGTGAAATTCACTGTACCTACAATTTCAATAGATTGAGGATTTTGAAGGTTATCTTTAAACGTCACCTATTTTGAACTTTTTTTTCTCGGGGAAATGTTATCCTAACAAGTTTACCTTTTCCAAGTCCCACTTCATGGAATGATTGACAGGGAATTGAGAGCAATCTAATCCATTCAAGGAACTGGTACCGGATTGAGTGGATGTCTTCACAATTGTAAACAAACCACCAACATCTTCAGACTTGTTGGATTCTTCCTCTTCAGTGGATGTCACTGGTAATAAACAAAGTATTTGAAAGAAAACAATGCACTTTATGCTCTACATTTTGCCAAAGTATTTATTTTGGATTTTTAATTCTTAAGACAACTCTGCTATGTTTTCCTACTTGAAAAAACACAATGTGAAACAGCATTGACCAAACCCATGTTTGTAACTGAATAAATTACAAAAAAGCTAAAGAATTTGTCATTGTATCTACACTAGCAAATATATGAAACATTTTTTAATGATTTGCAAATTTTTGAGTTACAAACAAGGATGTAATTAACAAGACATTTTAGTCACTACTTATTTTTGTGTCTTGTTTTCAAGTGAAATAAGTGAAAAGTAAGTCTTTCACAAAAATGTCCAGGTTTACATTACTTTCCCTGATAACAGTATTACTGTACTTACCTTGTCCATACACAATTTTCTTCAAGTTTTTACTGTCAGATTGTCTTTGTAGAAACGCTTCAGATGCTTTTTGGCTAAGGTTTTCCTTCCACCTTAAGTGACCTATAAAGAGTAGAGTTAATACTCATTACATAGTTACGATGGGCGAATGGTTAGCATGGCTGGCTTGGAATCTGCAGGTTGCAGGTTCAAGCACTGTTGCAGCTATTTGTTTCTGAATGGGTAAAGTCCTTGGGCAAGATGTGAACCAAAATTGTGCCTTAATCAACCAAGCTGTACAATTGGGGACCTGGTAGGATAGAGTTTGCAATGTGAAGGCTTTAATCCTATGCACTAATATTGGCTGCAATGGATTGTATGCTCCCTGGGAGTTGAGGAAGTATAAAGGGCCATTGTGCTGCCATTGATCCATACCAGGGGTAATAATTGTAAGCGCCTTGAACTCTCAGGAGAAAAAGGCATACCATAAATGAGTCTAGTTCCTGACAGGGATTGTATTCCGTATGTACTTCATCACTATCCCAGTCTACTCAAGGCCCTGACAATCCGCATATATTTCTGTACTCCCTCCTACAGCATTCATATAAACATGATTATGTTGAAGTGCTTATTCATTAGTAAACAAAAACACATAACGTATTTCATCCAGTCACAATCTAGCCATCTCACCTTTCCCAAGACTTGTATCTTCACCACTTTCATCACTCGACTTGTCAGTTTCCATGGAAACATCTTCATCCCAATCGTCACTATCATCTTCAAATGTTACATGTTTTGTTTGTTCTCCTTTACTCTCTTTCTTGCCGTCTATTGTCTTGGATTGTTTCAACTTCTTGCTTTCTCTGTCAGGTTTTAACTTGTCAGTTTTATTTCTTTCTAAGTTTGAAATTTTCTTAGCTGGTGTTTGCTCCTCCTCAGAGTCATTCTCATTGTCATCATCTGATTCTTCATCCTCCTCATCTATTTCCTCGGAAACATCACTGTCATTTTCATCTTTCTCCTCCTCCTCCTCCTCCTCCTCCTCATCATCATCATCATCTTCTTCATCTTCATCAGCATCATCACTATCATCACTTCCTACACCTGCTTCCATAACAACATCATCTTCCTTTCGAACATTTCCTTGTTTCTTCAGTTTTGTTTTTTCTTTAAAACTCTGGATCTTCTGTTTCTCTTTAGCAGCTTTGATTCCTGACTTTAAAAGGTCATCAGGGTCAAGGTCAAGGTCAAAGTCATCATCACTGCTAACAGACGTCACAGCTTCAACAGGCGAAGTCTAAAAATACAAAAGTTGACAAAATAGATAATTCAATACTCTCACAATGAGTCAGATTTGAGTCCACCAGAATCTACAAGTCGCTACAAACACAATCAATCTGATGGTTTCTGAGTTGCCTCTTTAAAGTTAAACCTCATCTACATTGCTACGGTACCTCTTTCTCAATGATAATGGCAACACTTTTTTCTAAGTTTTTGTGCTGGAAATTACTCCATGCAAATTTTTTATGCAGACACATACACACACAATTCTACCAAAGTCCATTCTGGTTTTGGGACTACATGACAAGTTGCACGCTCGATATCATGTAGCTGTTGAACTGTCAAGGCTTTCCTTGTCAGTTCACAGTCTATCTAAGAGTCACCCTAGCCTGGCAAACATAGCAAATACAGGCTCTGTGTGAGTAATCGTCCCTGACTGTTCAAGTCATTACCCGAAGAGTCCCCCAAAAATTTTCACTCGTCTTGTGAGTGAGTGAGACTTAGCTGAGTGATGAGGCCTGAGTGGTATGGCCAACCGATCAAATCTGTAGAACACTCACCATGGGTTTGGGTCAGTAACAGAAAATCCACCATTTCCAGTGCAGTTGGATTCTAACCTATGACCTACTGATGGCTAATCCTGGACTTAAATCACTATACCACAGGAACATGGTATGATAACACATAGTACTTGTATATATAATAGCATTCTCATAAACTGATTATATCTCACCAGTTTCTTTGATATCTTGAGTTGTTTCTCCACTTTTTCCGACTCCTCAAGTCTGTTTGATTCTTCCTCTTCTTCTTCTTCATCATCATCATCATCATCTTCCTCCTCGTCAGTGTCTTCTTCCTAACATTTGAGAATTTTGTGATGAGATTTGAACTCTGACCTTTAACCTTTCAAACATTGCCAACAAGAACTTTATCTGCAGTGCAGTGTTACCCATTGTTTTGCGCAGAGTTTGGGAAAACCCGGTAACAGAGGGCAGAAGTCTGGAAAACCTTGCATAGATTTGAATGAATTGTACTAAGATTGTGATGCGGATAAAGTTGGAAAACACTGGGGAGATTTTACCAACTTTAATAATACCATAAAAGGGAACACCATCCGAGGGAACATCACCTTAAAACCCTGTCTTGCTTATCACACTTCACAAAAGCTCTATGTCTGTATCTTTGTTGTTGATGTAATTTATCAATGAAAAACTTCATTCTATGAATGTGCATATTCCACACACACAGCGCCCTCTAGAGGCATATCTTGCCTACCTCATCACCATCACTGTCACTCCCAGAATCTTCAGAGTATGCATCCTTGTTATCAAAGATAGCTTTCCTACGCACTCTGCCATCTTCTTCAATAACATCTTCCCAAGGCACTGTTGAGCTACTGTTTTGTGGAACCACAGATAAAGAAAGCATATTTTCAGAAATTATTTCTGGTAACATAAGTTAAATTAGTATTTTTGCAAGTGAGATTAAAGTTAAGGGAACCTTACCTTTTAACTTGCTCAGAACTAACTGGATCTCACTAATTGTGACATTAATGGTATTAATAAAGTTAAGGGAACATTACCCTTTAACTTGCTCAGAACTAATTGGGTCTCACTAATTGTGAGACTTTTAGTGGCATTAATAAAGTTAAGGGGACCTTACCCTTTAACTTGGTCAGAACTAATAGGTTGTGACTCTTGAAAGAGGGAGAGTTTGCTGGCAGCCATCTTACTATCAATAGTCTGCTGGGTACTAATAATGTTTGTTACAAGCTCATGACTGGGTGTCTCTTCTTCCTGTACAAAATAAACATTGTAAATATTGGTACATGATTCATTTATTGCACATGTCATGTTAGTGTTCACTGGCTCTGTTGTATAATTAAGTATAAAGTAATGTTCATTGTAGCTTCAGAAAAACACAGATTAGAGCCACATCATTTATATCAGAAGCCACCACTAGAGGGTGTGATTCCATAGACAGGTCTATTGCTTTGTCCTCAAGTTATTTCTTTCAAAGCTCTCCTCTATATGTGCTTCTAACTAAATTACTCTGTACTAAGGATATAATTACTAAACAGGTCTAACACCTAACTGAGCCCCACATGAAACGAAAACCTTGAACATTGGTAACCTACTGCTCATTTCATATTAGTGTTCACTAGCTTTGTTTGCTACAGCCATGCAGAAACTAATAAAGAATTTACTGCACATTCTATGCTTGATTGATTGATTGATCGATTGATTGATTGATTGATTGATTGACTGACTGATAGATTGTACAAAATTGATCAAACTTACTTCAACATTTTCACTGTGTGCCTTCTTTCCAAGATCAATGTACACTACATCTTTATCATAAATAATACCACCCACACCAGACATAGGGGCATAGATTAGTCTCTCTTTTTCATTCAACGCCCTCTTTTTATGCTTCTCTGGAAGTGCACACGGATCAGGAAGGAATGATACATCATGAACTGGAAAATCACCACATCCTAAGGAAAGTAAAGATAATCTCATTTCAGTGTATTGAGATTCCCATCAATAATCAGGATTACTTTTGAAATGATTTCTGATTTTTACTGTAACATTTATCTATCCCTAAAATCATATCTTTAGCTATCTTAAATAAACACTATCATTATATTTATTCATTACATATGTACTAATGATTACTTGCATCGATGCATGCACATTATAATGGTACTCACTCTTGACACTCTAGCTCACAAATGAAAACACTATTGTATACCTATATGCAAACGAGAGCATGAATCAGTCGAACACATGGTAATATTTTAATGGTAATATTAATAAACAAAAAATAACAGTGCTAACCTGCTATGTGGATATTACTGTGTGACTTCAATGGTGTACCACGTATATATCCATATAGTGCTACAATTCTGTCACTTTTAGGATTTTGACGTATTAGTTCGGGATCTGTCAAGTCCTCCATTCTGTATAAACAACAACAGATTTCAAAAATATAAAAAACTAATATTAAAGTACATTAATTTCATATGACAGAGAAGTTTATAGTTGCACATAGTTATGTGTGTCCCATACACATAGCATCAAGTCACATAATTCAAAGGCAACACACACGTTCCAAAGTGCACATCAGTAAGTGGAAAGGGTGGCCTACACGAAACTATAAATATATGTTAAGTTTTTGTTCTTTTGCTTCTATTACATGTCATAATTTGTTATGAATTAAGAAAAGTATGGTGAAAGATCATCTGTGCAAAAGCTCACTCTAAGTTAATGGATTTAATTTCATATTTCACCGAAATTTACAATTAGCTCACCACATCTTTTGCCAGGTATCCACCATAGCTTTGTCAGTGTTTTCTGAAGTCACGACACATGCTTGACTTCAGACAATAATCCCAAATTCTTGGATGTTGGTAACGCCCCACCCCCCCCCACCCCCCCTCCATCACAGTTCACAGTTGGTTTTAAAGTCTGAATATGAATTGCTTCTTTAATCCTCACTTAAAAATTAACTGTGAACCAATTGTTGGATTTTTCTTGTGGCTACTTTGAAGGAAAAATGTCTAACATACCCACGTGTCTGGAAAACAAAGACATACATTTGACCTTCTGCACAGAAGATGTGACTGCACACACACGTTTCATAATGATTATCTCTGAATTTGTGTTCTTGAATATTACAGAGTTAATTAATTTAGTTGAAAATTGAGTTTTATGACTGTAATATTGCTTACTCTCCATCAATAACTCAAAACTGTCTTACCTGTCAGCAAGCATATAGGGATGTGTAGATCGCCAGGTCAAAGGTCGGAACTTCATCACCGAAATAAACCTCCCTAAATTATGCAAATCGTTTCTATTGTAATCACCATGTACCAATCCTGAGATGTAAAACAACTTTGCACCTTGATAAATCTCTGTCCAAAATCTGTGCTTCATTTTCTTTTTGGTCTTTTTCAACATTTTATTATTTTTAAACGTGTCCAAGTGTGTAAGAACACCCATGATTCTTGGGAAGCCATGCACTTGAACAATGTTGAGAAATTCAAATGTTTCCATTTCAAAACCGAAACTGGCATCGATAAGAAGTAGTATCTATTTTGGAAAAAAAAGATAAAAATAAAGAGAGATTATTGAAAGGAGAATTTCAGTCAGACTTATTTCTGCCGTTAGTACACTTGTATTAATTACCATAATCAACCTAAAGTTGCACCATCTGCAATAGGACCATGTTTTAAAACTGTTTTGTTAGATTTAATGTGACTTAATCATAACATTGTACACCTTGAATCACCTGTAAGTAAACATACATGTGTAAAGTGAAAAATACACATAACATATGCAATATGTCCAATCAGATTGATTTTTGCATCTGCACCCAAACATCAGTACACTGAATTGACAGTTGACTATTTATGGACGTGATAGAGAGTTTATACCTACCAGGTCAGCAACCTTGGCAATGTCTATCATACAGTTAATATCATTGTTACATTCAAGAAAGGTAAGTCTTCGTTTTTTGCCTGGAAAAAGAGACAATGAACGTAAACTGGTAAAGTATAAAGACCAAATATGTTGCGATGTATACAGTGTGTCCTCTAATGATAGCCAAATTTTGTTGTGAACTTGTGAGTCAAAATGATAAAAACTGAGACTTCTTGTGAGTCACCACATAGTAAGAGATAGGGGAATACCAAATTTTGGTGCGTCACTAGAAATTGTGTGTGTCAGTGGTGCATCAAATTGGCTTAGAGGGCACACTGGTTGTATATGTCATGAAAAATGTATGGTAATAGTTTTGTTCAGCCATATACTTAAAAAAACATCTATAGTTACTGCCTTGGTGTCCATACTATGACACTCCAAGATGCATGTGTTTTGAACAAGATAATGATTGCAGCCCTTTACATTACGTCATAGTGCTGATTGTAATCATGCCCACAGGCATATAATCCAATATCAATGCAATAATATATAATACTTATAAAGTGACTGATAGACCTACCA
Organism: Glandiceps talaboti; assembly: GCF_964340395.1. NCBI lineage: Eukaryota > Metazoa > Hemichordata > Enteropneusta > Spengelidae > Glandiceps > Glandiceps talaboti. The sequence goes on from NC_135569.1 coordinate 5,143,984, forward strand.
GACACTATAGTTACAGGCCCTTGGATATTGGTCAGATTTTGTCTGGTGAAGGTTTTTATCAGTCCCCGTATAAGCGTACTTTTACCAACTCGAGGTGGGCCAACTACACCAATCACAATTGGCGGTGGTTCTAGGGGTGCTCTGTCAACCAATGGGATGTGGTGTTTCTTGGTTTCAATGTCAAGAGTTCTATAGAGAAATGATAAAATAATGAATATTGACATGTCAAGTTAATATTGTCCCAGTCATAAGAATATACTTTGTCATATTCTGGCTCTCCAGTTTGCAGAGATTTTTAAAAGATGAGCCATATTAGGCTGAGATCAATAGTTCAATGAACTTTTTAGTTTGGGTGTGGGGATTTGAACCATTACACACACACATACATACATACATACATACATACATACATACATACATACATACATACATACATACATACGTGAGTACGTACGTACGTACGTACGTACGTACGTACATACATACATACATACATACACACACATACATACATACATACATACATACATACATACACACACACATTTTGTATAGAAACAAAACATGACTGGCTATCATACCTTCTCACATGTCTGGCTCTTTTGACTACAGACTGAACCGTGAAAGCTTTTGGATTTCTCTGTCTATCTGTCAACTCTTGTTCATGTTCATTCTTTTTCTTTTTCTTTACTGCCTTTGGTCCAGTCTGCCGGGGACGATGGGCCTTGGTTGGCTGCTGTTCATCAGCCATAACCCTCCACTCGTTGTGTTAGTCAGATTATTCTTTTCTTTGCTAAGGGTTTCAAGATAGTGGTCCCCACAAGAAGTGTGAGATCACTTTCACTGGAAAAAAGAAGAAGTGAATGATCATGATTGAGACATATGATTTATGAAAAGAGGTACCTGAGAAAAGCGGATCCTGAAAGTTGTAGGCAACAGAATGTTTTATGATATTATGTTGTACATGTACTTTCTAACACTTCAATGTGTTTGTAAACAATACATTACTGCTATCAACTACAGGAGATGCACATGATGTACATTAGGAACCCCTAACTCACTAATAACTTTCATACTAAAAATCACTCACTTGATGATAATTTGTACCTATATTTCAACTTCCTGAGCCGAATAGAATGACTTGACCTACTGAACGAACTGAACATGGCAATACTATAGAACTATGATATAGCCAGGTTAGTTGTACAAGAGATACACATTTGTAGGGTTAGACCCCCCCCCCCCCCCCCAGCACAACCCCGGTTCATATTTTCTACAATAAGTTAATAAGTGGCGTCAATGGGCACTTTTCTACCATGGGAGTATCACATGTACATGTCTCACAATAGCCGACAACGTAGATTCGGACTCAGACCACTATGTGACACTAAGAGAAGATATTCGGACAAGACAAGATTTGGAGACACACGTTTTATACACTGTAGAACTGGATCGCCTGATGCCTTCAAACCTCACAGCGTTATTTCCATCCAGCTTGACTAAAATGCCTTCTCTCGCCATCGATCATATGATATACCAGTTATCTGGTCATTCGGTATATTTATACAGACACATGTATAATACAATGTGTTCCCGATACAATCACGATGTGGTTAGCCCATGGAAGTATAACAGCCCTACTTGTATGGCTCGAATGACAATAGTCAGAATCGAGTCACGGACCCAAGCCACACGCCATGCAAACAGGGCTAAGCTTAGTAGTAATATGTGGCAATCTGGCCAGGTCTACCGGACGTACAGAAACCGTGAACGGCATTCAATTGTGCTGCCTAAAGGTAGTAAGAACATCGTGAGATATCACAAACCTTCTAATATTCTTCTGATGCGAACGCGTTGCGTTAGATAGGTAAAATGTGTGCCAATAATCACAAAATATGAACCCAAACAAGAACACGTGCATGGACTCTCATGGACGCCGCCATCTTGTTTCCTTCGTTGCAACGCTGAGGGCGCAGTGTAAAAGTAAGCAGGCAAGTCATGCAGGCAAGTGATCTGACACGAGCACAGCCCCTACATTATCATCTGAGTGACAGTTACCCGAGTGACAAACTGCAGAGAAAAATTTAAAAAATGAATATGTTGTGATAGACGAGATTTTTTTTTTGCAATTGCCTAAATGCAGCCTACTCCGTCGACGTGTCGCAAACCTCACAGCACATATTTCCAGAGCAAGATGCAACATAAATATAATAGCTAGATATCGTAAGCCTCGATGAAAGTTGTCTCGTTGTAAACACATGATGATGATGATGATGATGATGATGATGATGATGATGATGATGATGATGGTGATGATGATGACGACGACGACGACGACGACGACGATAATTCAATAGTGAGGAACATGCTGAAGTTAACCGTGACATTGCGTTTCCTCATATATATACCACATGATCTGAGTTTCCCTGTATTCGATATAATGGAACAGCTCAAGGACACAAACATATCTGTCTGTCTGTCTGTCTGTCTGTCTGTCTGTCTAACTTTCAATCATGTAGCAATAGTCAACAACAGTATCTGGTCAATAATGACACTGACAGTTGTTGTGAGCGCTATGGTAGTGCCTATTAGTAAGTTTCTAATACTCTCAGATCGTCACAGACGTTGGAGAGTTCTATGCTATAATCTTCGAGTAAATTTGACATATTATATCATTGTGTACATACTGTGTGTCTTTGAGATCGTGAGTCTGTGATTAGCACAGCAAAGTCACAAGATAGCCGTTTTATAACTGTTTTGACACTAATCATTAACCCGCTATGCCTTCGAACAAGTATTTGACTTTACATTACGCAAGCTAAGTGTCAAGTGCCACACACCACTACCAAACACAACATCGTCTCAGGCAACAAGATGGGGTCCAAGGATAACCTAGCCTACAACTTAGAACTCAATCAGTCAGAAATCGAACTATCGAAAACTGGGGAAAGTAGAAAGGTAAGTTCAGATGAAACTAATACATGTAATTTGTGTGTGAAATCTAAGTCTTGGTCGCCGTCCAAGACGCCATAGGATGTCATTAATCTGACTGCACGAGACCTTGAAAAGTTGTGAATACATGAAATATCTTTTCTGTGAAGTAAGCATGATTCGGTGTGTACATGTTTACTGTTTTGAAGTGAATGGTTTTGTAAGAAGAAACGCCAGAAACCACCTGTTAAATGATCGTGACAATTGACATTCAAGAGAACAGATCTCAGTATAAACTTAAAAGGTCATTACCCGGCTCTGCATCGCTATCTCATAACTCGATTCCATATACAACTATAATTTTTTGAAAATGAACCCAATCGAACCAACTCTTATCTGATATTCTTAATTTTGTAAAATGAGTGGACAATATTAATCCCCTTACTACAATTGGTATTTGTTTTTGTTTTTTACACAAACAAAAAGTGATTTAAAAAAATACATTTACAGCTGTGCAACGTTGTTTCTGCTATTGCCCACGACCCCGGTCATGTGGGGGAAATTTGACTATCGTCTCCAGACACAGTAATCAAGGTCCCCGTGACTAAAAGTATCCAACTCGCGACTTGGAAACTGTCACTTGAATTTGGACTGAAAGATGGCCAAAAAGATACTTTTCGTAATATCAATTTACTGCGATTCACTTCAAAATCAGAGTTATTGATTGAATAGTATTCAAAGTTGTTTTACAAGATTTGAAATAGCCAAAAGTTTTACTCTGACTCACACTCAGCAAGCCATGATTCCCATATCTAGCGAGTGCACCATACCCCGGGCATCATACGCCCAGTGTGTATACGGTGACGTAACAACTTGAAAACTCGCAAAGTATCGCATTCGCCTGGCCTGTGACACACCCTGTCTGCAGCCCCCTTTAATCTCCAATAAGAGCAAAGGTGAATGCCGTAAATCAATAAACTTCAATACATTTACAAAATGAATATTTCTAGTACTGTTTTCGAAACACTTGTTTCAAGAACCACGTATCAGGAATATCTACGCAGTCATTTCCAGAGTTTTGATGTCGAGTAATATAAATTATGTACACGACGTCGACGTAAAATCTGTTACAGACCTACATGTATAATAAGTTGCCAGAACCACAGGTACTCGAATCAATATGTATGATTTAAAAAAAAAAATATGTATATAAATAAGACTTATTTATATACAATACATTTTTTTCTACACATTGATTCGAGTACCTGTGGCCAGAACTATTCAATACATTTTTCTAATCTAACCTGAAATATTAAGTTACGTAATAGCGATATTGGTGTTTATTTTAGACATTTATGGCAAAGGTTGTTTGGATAGAAACGTAACTGTTCACCGTTTCTGTAAGCATATCCATTTAGTGACGTACCATACACCACTGTGTTGCCAAGCGACCCATAACCATTTCTCATAAAATCGCGAACGGGAGTAAATATCACAAACTAATAACGGTAACCATAGAATAGACAATGGAAATACTTATCTACACTCTATGTACACTGATCTGTATAGTATCTACTATACTGTATATACACTGACCTTCGTAATATCTACTACACTGTATATACACTGACCTGTATAGTATCAACTACACTGTATATACACTGACCTGTATAGTATCTACTACACTGTATATACACTGACCTGTATAGTATCAACTACACTGTATATACACTGACTAGCTGCAATAATTGTAGCTTTTATTTTTATTTACAATACAATACAATACAATACAATACAATACAATACAATACAATACAATACAATACAATACAATACAGTGCAGTGCAGTGCAGTGCAGTGCAGTGCAGTGCAGTGCAACACAACATAACACAACACAACACAACACAACACAACACAACACAACACAACACAATACAATACAATACAATACAATACAATACAATACAATACAATACAATACAATACAATACAATACAATATTTCTCCTGTAAATTAGTTTTCTTTCCTTTTCTACAGGGTCGTCTGACTGGTACATTAGCTTTGTCCACGTTAGTTGTCTGTCTTGGTGCATCTTTCCAATATGGATATGGAACGGGAGTTCTCACAGCGCCTTCACCGGTGAGATATACGTGTTTCAATAACTGCTTCTCGACATGTAACACATTTACAGACTTAATATGTATGGTCGCACAAGCTTAGAGTGAAACTCTGAGTAACGAAGTTACAACAGGGTGTCAGTTTCTCCTTAGATGTTTATGTATGCATCATGATGTCACGATCGTATAAGTGGGAAACTTTGAATTACAACTCAATCCTATTTGCATCTTACATGCCATAAAATACAACTCCCCCCTCTGTCTGTCTGTCTGTCTGTCTGTCTGTCTGTCTGTCTGTCTGTCTGTCTGTCTGTCTGTCTGTCTGTCTGTCTGTCTGTCTGTCTGTCTGTCTGTCTGTCTGCCTGCCTGCCTGCCTGCCTGCCTGTCTGTCTGTCTGTCTGTCTGTCTGTCTGTCTGTCTGTCTGTCTGTCTGTCTGTTTGTCTGTCTGTCTGTCTCCCTCTCTCCCTCCCCACAATGCAGGAATCCTCCAGTCACCCAGTTACCTTGGCGATTAAATTTGCACATAATCTGTTTCAACTTTCTTGTTTTTTTTCCCTTTATAGTTCATACAGTCTTTTTACAACAGTTCATACAATGATCGTTACGGTACCTTAAGTACACTGGGTCTTGATATACTGTGGGCAACCACTATATCCGTGTATTGTGTTGGTGGTGCGTTTGGTGCTCTGGCCGCTGCTCCACTAGGAGATATCCTTGGAAGGTAAGTCGATATAGTCTAGATGCTATCAGTGCCGATGATAAAGAGATGATGTGAGACCACGGGTAGCATCTAGACTAATAGGTCAGTGACGATTTATACAATAGGAACCAGTTAACCCGAAACAGAACGTACAACAAAAATCTTATAATATCCAATACACTATAAATATCAAATACAATAACTTATGACTATGTAAATACATCATTAATATGTACAGTATAACTCACGTAAATACATCATTAATATGTAAAGTATAACAAATGACAATGTATACATAATTACTCCATTAGTATGTGCAGTATATCAAGTTGTATCGAGAAATTATACATCTACATACACATTTCTTATCTTTTTGCTACAGAAAGGGAGGATTGTTATTAAATAACATCTTTTCCATTGCCGCATCACTGCTGTTTGGGTTTAGTGAGATGGCCAACAATTTTGAAATGGTTATTATTGGCCGAGTAATCCTTGGTTTTTATGCAGGTAATTATCAAAACAATATGCATTGTATGTTTCAAACGTATCCGAAGAGGAGGGGGGTGATATGATTGATGCATTTACGATGTTTCACCGAACGAGGACGCTCTTCGAGGTGCGCTGTCACCGTGCTAGTGAGCCCACAACGGGCGCCGCCCGGCGGAGTGGGCTATTACAGCGGGTTCCGTCGGTCCGTGTGTGCGTGCGTGCACGCGTGCGTGCGCACACCCTCATATCTCTGGCATGCACAGAGTGATTTCAACCAAACCCGGCGTAAATGTAACATGCTATGTGAGACATATGCTCGTCACTCTGAATCAAATATGGTCGAATGGCAGCCATATTTGTGGTTAATTATGTTTTACAATTTACTGAGTTTGCGGGTGGGATATTATGTGTTCTATGAAGGCTTGCAACATTACTTCAAATATAATGATGTTGCAACATAACTGTATGCATATGAATACACTGTGACATATATTACCTATTACACTATATTTGAAGGATATACTAATATGTAGATACCCGGTTGTTCACAATTACTTATTTGCAAATGGAGCAAAAGTTGAAACTGTCGCAATGGTAAAGTTGGTAGTCCCCAACGGGTTCCATCCGTCCGTCCGTCCGTGCATGCATGCGTGCGTGCGTGCGTGCGTGCTTGCATGTACCCTTATAGAACCTCATGGAATCATAAGCTAGGCGTGAAAGTTTACACATGGGCTCAAGTGTAACTTAAGTGTATAAACTAAGTGAACTAGCTGATAATAGCTAAAGATCCACCTTGAGAATATTAAGTTACGCTCAACATTTACGATTCATCTTTTTTGAACTTCGAAGTACTCAAAACATGCATATCTTCACTATGATATATATGTCTCAAGTTCCCTGTTATTGAACGTGTGATATATTTCTCTAGAGATCTCTTTGATTTTGGACTACGGTACAAATACCAACTAAATACCCAGGATAGAAATATGTTGCTGTATTTTTAATTAAGTTGTTGTGCATTAATCCCCAATTTGTTTTATCATATTTTGTTTCAGGTGTTGGCATTACGATCGTGCCTCTCTTTTTGGCAGAAATTTCTCCTAAAAATTTACGGGGTGCGATTGGTTTCAATAATCAGTTGGCAATTACTGTTGGAATCCTCATCGCTCAGGTAATGTCTTCCGAGTCTTTATTTCAACCACAATAAAGTATGCTGTTAGTTCCTAATGGATACTACCTGGAGGGGGCTTATATATACTTTGGGTGCCATCTGCATCTCTCCATGCATGCGTACTTGCGTTTACCTTCATATTTCTGG
>NC_135569.1:5154039-5241539 GCF_964340395.1 Glandiceps talaboti
ATTATATGACTTTATTGCAATAGTTGTTATTGTTCGACCTTAATTTGCATAAACTAAATTATTGATGGCGTCATTGTTAGGTACATTTTGCAATCATACCTTTAATTTTAAAAATCTGTTATCAGTTTTTGGACAGATAAAGATTTAAGCATTCAGTTTATGAAATGTCCTTCTCTTTACAGTTTTGAAGTAAAGAACCAACCTCATGATCAACCCAATATATTCTCTTCGTTCATGAACGACTTACAATACTTACTTACAACCAGTTTCATTCTAGGGTTCACTGGCTATGTTTGACACAACCGGTACCACTCACAAACCAATAACAAACTACACTTTCTACACTTTATAAGTTGGAAGATTACAATTTCTTGCTACATTTTGCCTAAATGAAATAAACCATCTAAACATACTGCAACTAAACGCAGACATACAGGCACCAATGTTTCGATGACCGCATTTGATGTCTGCATGGGGTACGTTAACTTAGTTATTTCATTTTAACAAAATGTCACAAAAATGAATTCATTCAATCTTGCAATCTTACATTGTAGAATGTGCTGTTTCTTATTGGTTTGAGCAAGGTTGTATCAAACAATGCTAGTAAACACCAACGTGAAACGACTGGTATGTAAGCGTACAAGTATATTTCTTCTGTCTGTTTTTCACTACAGGATCCTAATTCTAACGATGCATGGGATTTTGTCAGCTTAGCTTGTGTGTATGGATACATTGTTTGTTTTGCCGTTGGTCCAGGTAAGTCACATGCTTTGCTATGTTATGCTCTATGCTATGCTATGCTCTGTGCTATGCTATGCTATGCTATGCTATGCTATGCTATGCTATGATATGATATGATATGATATGATATGATATGATATGATATGATATGATATAAAGATAAAGGAATAGAGACGGATACAATGGAAGTTGGTTGATTACAAAAATAATGTGTCTGACAATGACATGACAAATAACGCCAGACGGCGATTTGTTTCTTATCTACTGAAACAATCTGTCTAGACAAAACATTATTACACCGTATCGTCTGGTACGACAAAAAATGACGTACAATTGTTAATTGTAATCAACTGATACCCATGGTGGACATAACATATTACAGCTAACTGTTTCTCTCAAACAATCTCACTAATCAGTGTCTGCATGTCCTTCCAATATGTTACGAACAACGGTGATTGGTTGGCCTCATTGATATTTTGCAAAGTAGCACTAACCTCAGACCACTATAGAAACAGTGGTCTAAGTATTGACACAAAGTCAAAATACCAGTATCTGTTCCCGAGAAAAGGATAGTTATTTGGTTCTAGAACAAAAGGAAACATATAATGTTTACAATGGTGAAAAGTAAGAATAATGCAATCGTAGTATAATTATTTATCTTTAATGCCAATCTGACTGCTGTCTTTATAGTTTACATGTCAACTTTATTGGGAAAGTATTAAAATGATGACGTCTGATTTGAAGATTAAAGTGGCCATATATATTGTTTATTTTTAATAGGCAACTCCTTTCTTTTGAACTTTGTTATGAAACATTCGTTGGTGTTTATTATTAAGTATGTGTTGATCTCTAATTTTGTTTGTATCTTCCCAGGACCAATTCCATTCGTGCTCGTAGCAGAATTGTGGTCCCAGGGTCCAAGACCAGCCGCAATGAGTCTGTCAGTGCAAGTGAATTGGTGGTGTAACTTCGTGGTTGGCTTGACTTTTCCATTTATACAGGTGACGTAATTTGACAACTCATCGATGTTTTTGTTTCCTTCCATATTTCAATACTGCTTTTGTTTTAGCGTGAATGACATTCTCTCTCTTTATTTCGTTTTTCTCTCTCTTAGGAAGCCATTGGTGCCTACACGTTCTTAGTGTTCATGGTCTTTCTAATTGCATTTGCCATCTTCACCTATTTCATGGTGCCGGAAACCAAGAACAAGACATTCGAAGAAATCATTGCACAGTTCCGTGTTAAGCAGCAAGATACAGACATGTCAACCTTTGAAAACAACAATGCAGAGATGGTAGAAATTGAAACTTGGAATAAGAAAAAGGGAAAAAACTAAATTATTAAATATGTAAAAAAAAACAAAAAGAAAACATTGCGACTATAATGTAGATATTGCCATTATGAGTTCATCATATATATTCTGTTAACTGTTAGATAAGATGACGTACTATTAGGGAGAGCTAATAATTTTTTTAGGGAGGGCTGATAATTATTTAGGGAGAGCTGATCATTTTATTATAATTCTTGTATTTATCCATCTCCTATACCTATAGTTATGATTTCATATGTTGTGCTAATGCTTTAAACATTATAGAAACACCTAACTGTATTACACATCAAAATATAATGTGAGATGTTGCTAGCATTAACTGTTGACATTTAAATGATTTATCTGTCAATCCTTCAATGTTTAACCCTCAGGATTTTAGTAAGAAAACAGTAATAAATACTTTACAGAAAGGAACGTAAATCTGTATGTTTTATTTTAAAGTGGGAGTCATACATACGTATAGTGTATATACGCACACTCACACACACACATACATACATACATACATACATACATACGCACGCACGCACGCACGCACGCACGCACGCACGCACGCACGCACGCACACACACACACACACACATTCATACATACATACATACATACATACATACGGGTTATACTTCCATAGTAGGACTAATTCACGAAATTTATAAAAGTAACGGTACCGACTTTGAGATTACGTAATATGACACATCTAAAATGAATGACAATTACTAATTTATCATACGTCCTCAGATTCGATGTTATTTCCACTTGTGCAATCACGTCACTCGATACTGATCTCTCATGGTTGATAAGAGCGCCACCAACAACAAAGCTGTCAATCAAACGAATTGGCGTGAATTAAAATGCGGATTAAGATGAGAGTGGCTTCTTTAAAAGTAGATCACGTGTATGATCTCGTGCATACCGATCACCAACAAACTTAAACAGAAGCAAAAATGATCGCAAAGATAATCTGCATAGGGGATAATTACAGCTACCAGTTATGTGTTAATGCTACATGTTACTTCCTTGGGTATTTATTTCCACGTAATGAAACCATAGTCAGAAAAATCAAATCGCATGTGTACAACCGAAACGACGAAAATGTACTTAGATGTTATTCCCAGGCATTCTTCTTCATTCAGCCAAGGAAAATACGAGTGACCTAAGGGATCTCTGTCGAGTATGTGTATGTATGTATGTATGTATGTATGTATGTATGTATGTATGTATGTATGTATGTATGTATTTTTGGCCTACCGGTCGCCCTGAGTATGAAAGAGAGACAACAAAATTCCTAGTATTTGCCCCTCCTTTTACTTCAACCGTCCTCTCGGGTTTGCGATTACAATCGTTCATTCCACGGTACAGTAAAACAACGGTTAATGATTAACATGAGCTCGTAGCTGCCCACTCGCCGTAATTCTGAAATCTACTAGTACAAGCACACATAAAGAGCATCATATTTATTCCATCCGTGTTCCTTCAAATCAAGAGTACATCATGGCTATGAACAACAATTACGAGCAAAAGATGACGATGATGGAAATTGGAAGCGACGAAAAGAAGGTAGGTGGACTATACATGTCATTTCCGAAATGTTGTCATTGACCCGATTTTAACGGTACTTTGAGGAGGGAACAACCTGGGGAAACAACCATTACAACGATGCATCAAGACTTGGAAATGTCTTGTTCTGTCAACATTATATATTTATCACTTAAAATTCGAATTCTAGAGATGTCATGCCAGAAATTATCCGGATACACAATGTCTTCTTATTTGTTTGGGATTTACAAGCAAACTGTCTATGGAAAATGAATAATATTCCCAAAAGCTATTTGGAACTGGAAACTATGCTTGATTCCATAATATAATGCATTCTAAAGCAGTCATCATACTGACGAAATCTCTGAGGAAAGTTTTTATTACAAATACGTGTATTACCTAAACGTCATGAGAACGGTTGTCATCCATAGAAAAAATAAATCCTTTAAGAAAGGGCGTGTAAGTTATATAATTCACAACTATGGAGATGCATCGATCAATCTACATTGATCTATGTGCGATAGACACCATTCAGTTCTTCTGCTATCATCTGGCTGACGTCACTTCCTTGCAATTGCAATGGTCAGAAAAAAAAGCCTGTGCTTACACATAGGGATGGTTATGGTCATACCTAATCACATTTTCGGGTTCGGTTGTTGTCAGAAGAATACTGTGTACAACATGGATGTACCTTTTTACGGCGATTTTACGACGATACTGTCAGACTGAGGACAGGAGGCCGTGGCATCGCACCCTGTCATCCGATCAGTGTCATATATTATTTTGTTTTCAAATCTAGCCACGAAGGGTTTGTACCCCAAAATGGGTTCGATTGGGTCATGTGAAACAGAAAGATATTGACCATTATTCTCTCTGTGACTCCTCAGTAGCAATCAATTCCTATATCTTTCACATTGTCGGTGATATTCTTATTCATAAATTAAAACGAAGACACATACATACATACATACATACATACATACATACATACCTACCTACCTACCTACCTACCTACCTACCTGTAGACCTACCTACCTACCTACCTACCTACATACCTACCTGTAGACCTACCTACATACATACATACATACATACATACATACATACATACATACATACATACATACGGACAATGACACTTTCACACAGACACAGGGACAGAAATACACATACACAGAGAATCACACAGCTATATTCAATGGCTAATTTTAAAGCTTACGAATGTACTAAATGCCATACGTGGCATAAATCTAATTTCCATTTAATTATCAAGTTTATAAAGTTGACAATAGTATTATTGTGTTTACCTTTCATCTAGTATGGCATTAGTCAGTAGCAGGTTGCCACCCATGCTTTCATGTTATCAATCGTATGGTTGCATCATTAACTAGTATTGGTAAAATGTATCATTACCTAAATCATTCCCAGTGTACCTGCTCAAGTCATATCAATCAGTTCGTTGCGGGTTACTGTTCAGTGTATTTTCTGGTTATATACATGTAGCCACCACACAAAAAACCAATTAGGACCACCACACAAAAACCAATAGGAAACTTAACTGCACATGCTAAATTTTGAGACAGCAAGATTGAACGAATACAGTTTCTTGTTACAGTTTGTTCTAATGAAATTAAACTAATATGCCACCATGCAGCCTTCAACAGGGTGGATGTACCAAGGAGTGTGAGTGAACAGTAATATGCAATGTATAGTACTAGTAATTCTTGGTTGACACTGACACTAAGACTTATCGCTGCATTTATAGGTTAAGCATTTTACACATTTCAGTGTAAAGCATATCTTAACGTAATATATGTTCATCTGTTCGTTAAAACAACGTACGTTATTTGACCAGATGGACCCTACATACGAATTAGTAAACAGTCTAACGAAGATTTTATCGTAACTATGTATACGTTTTCAAAGTGAACATGATTCACAACTGTTCAGGTGTTCTTGAATGGGTAGTAGTAATTCAATACCTGTCCTCTTATCTCTAGTAAGTGCCTATTTTCGTATAGATGAAAATCTCGATGATGACATGCGACACAACACGTGAGTGTATGAGCCTGTTAAGATTAAGAATTCATGAGTGCTGCTTGAAAGCTAAATTAACTCTAATGGTAGTCAAAAAGGATATATAAGACCACCTATCTAATCTAAGACTTTTTGAATGAAGAATGTCTTATCAGCTTATGTGACATAATATACTATTTATAAACATTAAAATCTATGGAGCTTCAACTTTTGGACTTTGTTTTTTCCCCTGCTAATTATAACATTACGTCAGAGTTGTATTCGCTGAACTAAATCTTTGATAAAAATAGACTGAGTCGATTTGTTTCTAGATTCTTAAGACAAATTCATCCCCTTACTGTACAAGGGGAGGGAGGCGGCAATGACCCGTACAGAAAGGCATACTCACTGTCTGTTATGTCCCGCCCCAATGGGTCGACATTTCATCTGGAAAATCACAAATTATGAGGTCAATAACATAGAAACGTCCTCACACTTTAGAAATACCTTCAAAACATCAGAATAAAGGTATTTGACCGGATGGTTGTGGCTGGAAATCAATAACTATGGGCGTCTTCTTAGTCTGAGTACCCCCCCCCCCCTCACCGAGCTAAACAATATTTTAGTTCATATCTGGAATTTGAAATGAAAATGACATGTACTGTATACAAAATGTATCTAAAATAGTAAGCAATTATATTGAGTGTGAAACTAAATACAAATTAACAAGCAATGCAAAGTTGAAGGTTAACTGTGTTTTCAGTAAAGTTTGATTGATTTCAAAAAACAGTAGTCGTTTGTGGATGCTTATAGCTCAACAAAGTAGACATCATCAAATGAAATAAATAATTCTAGCTTCCGAGTAACATGGACATAGCTTGGATGAGATTACTTCGGTTTTCCCAGGTTCCCAGGTTCTTTTAATATTAATAGTCATTCTCATTTTTAGCATTCGACATTATTTAAGTAGGAAACTAGCAGTGTTGCAGCTGTAACTATACAGATTATATTTTACCGCTCTTCATATACACTTAGTAGTCTTTGAAATCAATATCCTTATATAGAATATAGATCTTAAAGTTGACCAACGTTTTTAACATAATTTCGATTATTAGTTGATCACTTTGTTGTGTATACATTATGATGGATGGGGTATTTCATTTCGAAATTCCGAAAACACACAAATATTGCTACCGATATCAAAATAAAACAAGTCATTGATTGCGCCACACTACCCATAGTTCTAAGATGTGATGCACCCTGTACTTTGAAGAGATAATATATCTATTTTCTTGTCTATTTCAGGGTCGTCTTACTTTAATTTTATTCGTAACGTCACTCGTTGTAGCTATTGCTGGATCAGGTACATATGGATATGGTACAGGTGTCATATCAGCTCCCTCAAAGGTGAGTAATCAGCCAGGAAACCTGGTATTAAGATATTAGGCTCAAAATCTTTTACCATACCGCGGGAAAATTGATTCTTTTTGAAAGAGAGAGGCGCTACATGTACGCCAAGTTCGGGCCTTTTGACCAAGATATTATTGAACAATGGTAATATCTATCTAATAAGCGATTTCGTAGAAAATGGTTTTCGCATAGCTCTTATTCAATATTTAAAGAATTTATTAAAATACCCTGTAGATTTTCCTAGGAGGTCTTTCCTCATATCGTAGAAAAAATGCCCCACTTACTATCCTAGTTACCTATCATAGTAACGTCATCGATTTATTTATTCAACAGTACATCCAGCACTTTTACAATGACACTTTTGCGATTAGAAATGGTGAAGAAATAAGCGACAATGGGTTGCTATGGTTATGGTCAACTACAGTTTCTGTGTACTGTATAGGTGGTGCGTTTGGTGCACTCATAGCAGCGCCCTGTGGCGACAGATTTGGCAGGTAAGATTTGAACAGCTGGATGGCTGGTTTTATTTGGTACTCGCTTGGCTTGATGTCGGTTGGTCGGTTAAGGGAGTAAATGTTTAGTTAATGCATAGGTCGTTACCATGGTTACTGAACTTATCATTGGTTTGTAGATGGTAAGTCATTAGGAAGATATAAATATCACTTACAACTCATTTCATGTCAGTGTTCACTCTCTGTCTGTGGCATGGTACAACCCTACAGACACTAAAAAGAAACCGCACATTCTACACTTTGAGATATCAAGATTGAATGAATACAATTTTTTGCGACATTTTGTTTAAATGAAATGAAGTAAAGTTGTCACAAAAGAAGTACTAACAAAGGGTTGGTATTAAAATACACATATTTGTAAATATATGTCAGAACGATAGCATGTTCATTTGATTTTTTTCAGGAAAGGATTTCTCCTCATCAACAGTATATTTTCCATCATCGCATCATTATTCATGGGTTTAAGTGAAGTAGCTACCAGTTATGAAATGATTGTAGTAGGAAGAACTATTCTTGGTTTCTACGCAGGTTGGTATCTGCAATTATGTCATCACTGCATATTTTACCTCACCCAATTAAATTTTAAATAATGTACATTCCTCACATCTAAATTTCTCCTTTGTCACAGATGTACTTCTTTTGAAATCAAAACTATTATTACTAAAATTATTTTATTTTTATTTTGTTCATATAGGAGCAGGCATTACTATTGTTCCTGTCTATTTATCAGAAATAGCACCGAAAAATCTTCGTGGTGCTATCGGAATCATGCATCAGTTGGCTATAACTATTGGTATCCTGCTTGCCCAGGTTTGTCGTCCTTTGAGCACATCACTTACAAGTACAGAGTTTATAAATAACCATAGACGTTGAGAAAAATCTCTCTCCAACATCTTTGGAATAACAGTTTAAATAACATGTACATACTCTACAAATGATGTGGCTTTAACATCATATGTGCATCGTCAAACAATTCCATAGCCGAAAGAAAACAAGAATCTTTTCATTTTAAAAAGAAAAATCAAAAAATAATCTGTTCATCCGTATATTAACACACATAGCTTAAATGCCCCGAGTGTTATCCTGCTATCTTTTATTCATGTAAAGTTTGGTACTATTAAATAAAAAATATACATAAGATTGCAAAGACGAAGCATGTTTATTATATTTTTACCTTCAAACGTCTGGATTTCTGTCTACAGATTTTTGGTATCTTTGTTTTCAATACCGAGGAGACGTGGCCAATACTTCTAGCATTTTCTGCTGTCTTTGCCATCTTGCAATTAATTGTACTACCCTTCTGCCCAGAAAGTCCACGCTGGTTGTTGATCACAAAAGGGAACACAGAAAAAGCTAGAAAAGGTATGTAGTGCCTCTAATATGTCAATTTGATGTGTTTAAGGCCGCATTAGCTGCAAGGCAGTTAACTTTTTCTCAAACTTGTTGTGTATCATTCGAGTGTAAACGTATTTGTATAGATGTACACACAATAAGGTACTATAAATCATAAATCGAACCAAATAAATTTTTGGGCTAGCACCTTAACGTCCGTGCCTGTTGTACTAGATGTGGAGTAAAAGATATCCTTAATGAACATGTAAAATGTCTAATTATTGGTATTTTAAAAATATTCAGTGGAAAGTATTGTTGATTGTCCGGGTGCAAAAAATAATGCTCCAGGTACAGCCAGTACAATTGTAAGAATATTTGTCACCTATTCTTCAATTGATCATCCTTTTACACTTACAAAACATCAATAAAGTCCAGTTTCTTTTTTTGATCTAAAATTTCCATAACTCAAATTCTAATTCTACAGACGTGCATGGGCATACAAATGTAGGTATTTTTTAAATGGTATATTTTACTTGGAATGGTAGATATTTTCGCCAATTGACAGGAATGCATTTTTTCTTCAGCGCTCCGACGATATAGAGGGGAACATGATGTTGCTCACGAAATTCGCGAGATGAGAATAGAATATGAAGAAGAGTCTAAAGAAGAAAAAGTTGGAATAAAAGGGTTATTCACGAACATAAATTACAGGAAACCCATGATGATTAGTATTCTACTACAGGCTGGCCAACAATTTTCAGGAATTAATGCGGTAACATTTGCTGATAGATTAATTTTCAAATGCAATCATACAAGTTTATTTATTTTATCCATTTGACTGATTGATTGATCAATTGGTCGGTCGGTTGGTTGGTTGGTTGATTGGATGGATGGATGGATGGATGGTTGGTTGGTTGGTTGGTTGGTTGGTTGGTTGGTTGGTTGATTGATTGATTGATTGATTGATTGATTGATTGATTGATTGATTGATTGATTGATTGAGCGAGTGAATGAGCGAGGGAATGAATTAGTGGGTGAGGGAGGGAGCGAGAGTTTGACTATTCCAACAGCCAATATAGTTTGATTAACGTTTGTATTATTACATGTAACCCTTGAAACTTCAATTACAAATATGGCGATTTTCCACGGCAAAACCCGGACCAGGAAAATATTGAGACCTTCAAAATGATAAAAACGCATTTGTGTTTTTTCAACTAAATGCTACTCTTAATGATTATTGTTTTTCTCAGATATTCTTTTATGCAACAGAGATATATTTTATGATTTGGCCAAGCAATGTTACAGCCGTGATGTATGCTACTATTGGCAGTGGTGTCGTGAATGTAGCTGTTACCCTGGTTGCTGTAAGTTTGAAAAGTAACACATTTCGAAGTATTCATTTCTTAAGTAATGATGTAAAAGTTATTTCAACAGTAAATATACCATTACTTACTTTTATTGGTTTGAGGCTGGTTGTACTTGAGCCCTATCGTACATGTTTCGTATAATCTCTTTATTTGAAAAAAAAGTAACGTGACTGAGGTCCATTGCTCTTAATGGCCACCGGGCCAAATCATATTTTGCACAAACATGAAAAATGCAATGTTATAGAATGCAGAAAAATTAAAGTATGTTTGAATTTTTAACATCATTTTCCTTTTGTTAGTCTAAACGTTTCGTGTACAAATATTTTAAATCATCATTGATTTTCAATATTCTTTATTTTATGTTATACTATAGATTGCTATTGTTGAGAAAATTGGAAGACGCCCGTTGCTGATATATCCATACATTGTAATGTCTTTGTCTACAGTGATGATAACGGTGTCATTGAACTTGGCTGTGAGTCAACTCTAATAGATATACACCTCCGGTATACATCACACTTTACGTTTCAACATATGATGAAATACATCAAACAACATTTAACTATACACGACACTATACTATACTACACTTTCAACATTTAGTATTTCTGGTCAAAATGGGTGGTGTGTGCAATGGGATCACATGGATTTTCAATCTATTGCAATTAACCTCACTTTTAAAAAAATGGCGGATGTCCTTCATTCTTAAATTGACGAAGCCAATGGTCATGCTGAATTGTGTTTACTTCGATATAAGGGCTGTTTCGTGTTCCACTGACTATTTGCGATTACAACAATTCTGCCAATGAATTATGCAAATGTAGTGCGTAAAACAACAACGTAGGATACATGAACGAAAACTTACCCACAGCTAAAAATAAAAAACAAAGTAATGGCGCCACTTTCATCGTTATAGCTATAACCTTTGACCCGTCACTGTGACGTTATTCTCGCCCGGGCCCTCGCCTTATCTATTAGTGGTCTCTATTAGCTATCAGTCTTGTCTTGTATGATTATTCAGGGTTCTCTCTTTTTCTCACTTTGCTGTGGATGTGTTACTTATCAAAAAGATTCCGTACAATCAGTAACCATTTCTTAAGGTAGCAGTCGCTAGTCGTGTGAGCCCGACTACCATGTTTTTGACCTCTGACCTTTTCATCTTCCAGGTACCTAACGTCAAAGACGCCTGGGACTACATTAGCTTGATCTGTGTTTATGGTTATATTGTCTGTTTCGCAGTGGGACCAGGTAATGTATAGTAGTTTCTAAAGGATAAATTCTGGTAAAATAAAGTTGCTTCCATATTAAACCCTTCCTATTGTTCTCAGTCATCTATATTCCGTTATTACGGTACCCCACGTGTACTTTCTTGACTGTGTTACATTAAAGTACAAAACTGTAGCACAAGGTGTGATAATGGGAGACACACTTTATTACTTTTCAAAATAAAAGTCCCGAATGATATTTGAAAGTACATGTACAATACAAATATGCAATCCATGACAATTTGCGGCCAACCCTTCTGCAACTTTAATACCACATAATACATAAATAACATCACCGAGTTGGAGTTGCTGAAGGTTTTGCTGCAATTTGTTACGTATTGCATATATTGCCTACATGTTATATTCTAGGTGATCATCAAACTATGAAGCAGCCTTCATAATTTTAATAGATTTAATTACTTCTTCCAGTAGGTTGATAGTGATAACTCTTATTATATTACCTTTATTCACTGTGACCATTTCCCTTGTAGGGCCACTTGCATTTGTTGTGATTTCGGAGATCTGGTCACAAGGACCCCGTCAAAGTGCCATGAGTGTGGCAGTCCAGACCAATTGGTGGTGTAATTTTATTGTTGGTATAACCTTTCCCTATATACAGGTAAATGGATTAATAGCTCCTTTAATACCTCGGCTGCAGTTATTAAAAGTGTATATATAACATATTCAAGTAAGATATCAGCATGACATGGATACATTATATGCATTCATGATCATACATTTTATATGTCTTGCCTTGCCGGTCACCAAAGCTGTCAGCTTGTGTGCCACTTAACAGGGCTGTCTGGGTTCGATAATTTACCAGATTGATATAAGAAGGGTGATGCTCAGTTTGACCCTACCAAACGACACAGGTTTCCCTGGTTACTCCGGTTTCTTCCCGCTTTAACACTATGGCACTTGAATACTAAGATACTGAGAGCAATCATGATATTTCTTTCATCTCTTTTATCAAATTATCTATTCAGTATCATTATAATTGTTTTATTTCTTTTCAGGCAAGTATCGGTGCATACACATTCCTTGTGTTTACAGCTCTGTTAACATGTACTAGTATCTTGGTTGTCATTCTGATACCAGAAACTAAGAACAGAACGTTTGAAGAAATCGTATCCTCATTCCGTGTAAAATAATGGCGTGCATAGCCTCAGAGGAGGCAGAAGACAGTCAAAAATATACAAGACTGATTGAGTAAATGACATGTTTATTCAGATATAGTTTACTTTTAACAATAACTTAAAGACCAGTTAAGAACAATCTCTTATATGTCACACTTTTCGGAACAACTTGCTCTCACCAAGTTGAAAAAAATGTCACCCGATTCTATCTTAATAAACCTATTTAAGATTCAAAATTTAATGTATTATAGTGTATTTTATTTATGTGCTTTTTTGTGGAAGCGGAATACAATGAACTAGTGTGTGCTGCTCTTGTCAAAGTATGCTTCAATAGTATTGCTATTACTTACATCTCCTTATTTAAAAAACAAACAAAAAACTTTTCACCACTGGAGGGGGTTGGCCCCCTCCCATTCCCTCTCCGCCAGCAGCAATCAAGCCCTGAGGGCAAGTATCTCAAAGTATACACTGTAGGATCTTAGGGACTCACCAGCAAATAAAATACTGTGAGTACCTGTTCAGAAAAAAGTACACCCCCAAAATATGTGAACTCAGATTATGTCCCTTTAAAGATGACTCACTAGTATTACGTCATAACATGACACTTAGTAATTTGATCAATATTATATCGTACTTAGATACGAATAGATCTACATGTATGCGTATATGAATCCAAGTGTTTGCACGATCAAATTCAAGCCTTGGTATCCACTCAACATCGGAATGCTACCTCCGTTGTCGCCATCTAGAACAAAGAAAAAGAAACATTTTTATTGTTTGAACTTCTGAATAGTCTGTGGTGTGTTTTAGTCAGCTTTGATAACATTATTCATTTCTACTGAGAAATACTAAATAAAAAGATTACTGGTGCTGGTGCTGCTGGTGATAAAGGTGATGGTGATGGTGGTGGTGGTGGTGGTGGTGGTGGTGGTTGTGATGTGTGGTAGTGTGGTGTGTGTCTCTGTCTGTGGCTATATGTGCTTGTGTTTGTGTTTGTGTATGAGTCTCTGTGTATATATGTGCCTGAGGTGTGCCTTTGTGGCTGTTTCGGGTCAGTGTAGGTGTCTGTGTACACATGTCTGTGTCTGATTATCTGTGTTTGGGTAACAGTTTGCATTTGTCTATCTTTATGCATGCAAAAGTATTCATTTCGAATAGTCAAGTACGTATGACATGATGATGAATTACCTTGCTCACATGTACCGATAGCACTATCCCACTGACCATCTCCAGTACATGTTAAAACAGACTGGCCAGTCAGTGAATAGCCATCGTTGCATGTAACCATCACAGTGCCCACTTCTTTGGTCCTGGACAGAGTTCCATTCTCTGGGGCTATCAGTTCTGAACAGTTTGTCCCAGAATCGAACCGAGCTATATTGGAAAGGCAAAGGCCGTGTAAGTAAAACTTGAAAACGTTTTGGAGAATGGATGGATGGATATATATATATATATATATATATATATATATATATATATATATATATATATATATATATATATATATATATATATATATATATAGATAGATAGATAGATAGATAGATAGATAGATAGATAGATAGATAGATAGATAGATGGATAGATAGATTTTTAGGCATACATACAGACAAATAGACAGACAGACAGACAGACAGACAGACAGACAGACAGACAGACAGACAGACAGACAGACAGACAGACAGACAGACAGACAGACAACAACAACAATGACAACAACACACGACTGTTATTTATTATGGAAACAAGTGGTTATGTCACTTATAATATAGTAGATAATAAAAATGTAAACAATCACCTGCAACACAGGTGCCAACAGTGCTACTCCAATCACCCAAGATACATGCTAATGTAGATTGACCATTCAGTTCAAAACCATTATTGCATGTAACTGTAACCGTTGAACCAACGACGACCTCTCCACTCGACAGAGCTCCATTTTCTGGTGCTGTTAACACGCCACAGTCCCGATCATTTCCAAACCCTGAGATATTATTGGGAGAAAAATCGCATAAGTCAAAAGTCATCAGAGAAACATCATTACCACCTTTACTGAGTTAGAAGTATTATATGATATTTTGAGCACTTTTTATGTATTGTGTATATCGTGCATGGAGTCATAAACATAATGTACTTGTACATAATAGTATAGAATTGAAATACGTGACACATTGTGTACAATCATTCTTAACTACAACACTACATACATCATACATGGCTTGCAGTTGCAGTGTGGTTGGACGCAAGTTGCCATGGACTATATCATATTACGTTTTACCTCCCATTCAAGTACCAAAGGTGTCACTCCAATGACAATGTAATATCACCAACGCCATTTAATTGTCATTTCTATGTCATTCAGACTGTTAATAAAGTACAATTGTGAATTAACAATATCACCATCGTGTACTCATACACTACTATAACTCTTTTTACTGTTTTTATTCTTAACGGACCTACCGACCGACCGACTGACCAGTTTAAAGTGTTACGATGAGAAACATAGAAATTAAGTACGAAGACTCTTATAATACTTTATAATTACAAACAACCACAATTAATCTACAGATTATAGAACTGTAGGTGTCGTTTAATACAGTTTTTCCTCGTGTTGTGCCCGAAGTCACTTTGTACACATCTGTATGACTAGAGGCACATTGCCATGGTAACCAAGTATGCAAATCATTTACCTCCTCCCAATGTGCTACAGGTTCCTACATCACCACTCCATTCTCCATCATTGCAAGTTATTAAAGAACCCCCAGGGTTTAACGAACTGTCATCGCAGGTTACGCGAACTCTTGTACCATGAACGACTTCCGTGGTCGATAGAGATCCACCTTCCGGTGATGTCAGCCTACTGCAATCTGAGATATAGACCAAGAGAATGACACTTAGAAAGCTGAGAAATCATTTATCACAGAGCATTTAATAAACCACGAAATGAAACAATAAAGTCGTCAGCTGCAGCAAAGGAGTGCCAAATGCTAATGTGGTCAAGGTCCCTCTATGTCATGGAATGTGTCATTGAACAAACAGTAACAGAAAAGTACAAACAACAAAAACTAATGGAAGAAACTCGCAACCCAAAATAGACCCAAGGAAACACTTGGTATACGACTTATATATGGGATATAAGATATCAATCGATATCACCACTTACCTGCCATGCAAGTACCAACAGAGTCACTCCATTGACCATCAGTACATGTTAGTGTAGTCTCACCAGTCAGTGAATAACCATTATTGCATGTAACAGTAACATGTGTACCAGTTGCGACGGCAGTTGTTGATAGATCTCCGTTTCCAGGTGCTGTTAACACTGCACATTCTCGTTCAGACCCAGCTATATTTTGGGAGAACAATCGAGTACAAAAGAATAATGATGCATACAGAATAAATCTATGCCTTATTAATAAGTGATCATCTTACAAGAACAAGAGTGAAATAAAGCAAGCACATTATGCTTTGGCTCAGGGGGGAGGTTTGTGTTTAGATTAAAGAACTGTTTATCATCATATCATACCATAGTTCTTTATTAGGGAGAACAAATGGTTATCTCACTTATAATATAGTAGGTAATATAAATGCAAATAATCACCTGCAACAGAGGTGCCAACAGTGCTACTCCAATCATCCAAAATACATGCTAATGCTAGAGTCCGCATCCAAAATCAGGACCCCAGTGGATCCCAAATTCAACTTATTACTATACGACTTGTAAATCAATACATCTCAAATGAACATGCACAATTTCTCATTATTGATATTAAACCATTTTTCAGTTAGAATATTATTGGTTGTATAATAAAAAAAATACCACAGGTACAGCCAGTGCAGGTTTAAAGGAACAGGAGTAATAGAGATGGTAGACTATGCACGAAGACGATTAGTAACTGAGATGTTTTGGTAACCAAAATATTACATCATAGCGTGATTTACATGCCAAGTCTGAACACCGAGTGAGTTCTACTATTTGCCAAATATAATTCAACAGCATTCAGAGGGTATATAGATATTTTAATTATATATATGAAACGATAGAGTTACAGACATTGTCATTTCAATATATGAATATCTCACACCCTTCAAAACTGGATTAAACAATCCAAACATAACGTACAGGTTGTGAAATGGCAAACCCCATGAGGGTGGCTCTAGGCAGAAATTACGGAAATTTAATAAAACACGATCAAAGCTTTCTTTCGATGTTTCATTGTCATTTCTATGTCATTCAGACTGTTTAAAGTACAATTATGAATTAACAATATTACTAACGTGTACTCATACACCTAATCTTTTTACTGTTTGTATTTTTTACAGACCTACTGTCCAACCGATTTAAGGTTACGATGAGAAATAATAGACTTAACTGCCAATTCTCTTTTAACATTTTAAGCCATAGACCCTACACGGAAGTAGGGTCTATGTTTTAACAAACAATCACAATTAATCTACACATGAAAGAAACAGAGGTGTCATTAATATCGTTTTTCCTCGTGTAGTGCTCTAAGTCACGTTGTGCACATCTGTATGACTCGGGTCAGTTGTATATGCAAATGGTAACCAAGTGTGCAAATCATTTACCTCCTCCGGGTGTGCTACAGGTTCCTACATCACCACTCCATTCTCCATCATTGCAAGTTATTAAAGAAATCCCAGAGTTAAACGAACTGTCATCGCAGGTTACGCTAACTCTTGTACCATGAACGACTTCCGTGGTCGAGAGAGATCCACCTTCCGGTGATGTCAGCCTACTGCAATCTGAGATATAGACCAAGAGAATGACACTTAGAAAGCTGAGAAATCATTTATCACAGAGCATTTAATAAACCACGAAATGAAACAATAAAGTCATCAGCTGCAGCTAAGGAATGCCAAATGTTAATGTGTGTGGGCCAACATTGAACAAACAGTAAAAAGTACAAAGAACAACTTTGAAAAACTAATGGAACAAACTCGCAACCCAAAAAAAGGCCCAAGGAAACACTTGATATTCGACTTATATAAGGAGTATAAGATATTAAATCGATATCACCACTTACCTGCCATGCAAGTACCAACAGAGTCACTCCATTGACCATCAGTACATGTTAGTGTAGTCTCACCAGTCAGTGAATAACCATTATTGCATGTAACTGTAGCAATTTTACCAGCTACGACCTCGACGGCTGTGGTCGATAGATTTCCATTTTCTGGTGCTGTCAGTTCAGAACAGTGTTGTCCGTTGGGAGCTGAGGAGGACGGGAGAGAAGAAAAGTTACAAAATATAATGAAATTATGAAATAGAGCCAACAAATGATTAATCTCAAATGCACATTGATTTAACTTTAAGGCACCAAACCACACAAAATGAGTTGTCACATTTGTTGCGTTTTCATTTGATGTTATTTATTACGTTAAACACACATTTAAACATACATTTTTAGAAAGTTATTGATCTCGCCTATGTAGAGACGCCAATGAAATATTAAAATATTCACATTCAGTCTTGTGAACTTAAAACAAACTGAAATGGACCATCTTTGTTTAGGAATATACCCCCCCCCCCCCCGGATAGTCGTGTGATAGATATATGACATACACGCCAAAACATTCATATCATCCAGGTCTACAAAACCATTACAGGGATTTTTTTATAGACTCTTTAATATTTGCACAATGACAACATAAAGTTTAACCTTGTTAAAACATATGATGTCTTTCCCCAGCCGATCACAGATCTTATGCAAAGCAAACAACCATGAAAAGAAGGTTCTGGTGACCAGCATACATGGAACATCTGGGAGAAATTTTAGGCCAGCCACTACATACATGTATGTATGTGAATATGTGCTCCTTAGAAGTCAATATTATTTATTTATATCGAAGATGAGAATATTATTTATTTATATCGAAACTGACAATACATACTTGTCTAGACTATTATCATTTCAAAAATTAGTAATTATAACCAATGATGATGAATGGTAATAAGAAAAATATTATTGTCAAGGCATTATTTGAATACTGATGATGAGGTGCAGCAGGTGTTAAATTGTGGAAAAATAGCTATACTATTGTTTGGGTAATGAAAAGGTAGAATTCAATGGGATTCATTTTTTTTATTGGGATGAATAGAGGAATGTGATTATTCAGGGAGAAGCCTGGCACAACAACAACTATCTGCCAATCACTTTTCTCACATTAAAGTTTTATATGAATTACAAACAAGACAGGATACTAGTTTTCACAACAAAACTGTGTGCTTTTTTGGTGGTTTATACATTTGTTGACATTTGTTGGCTCAAGTTATGGGCATTTCCACAAAGGTCATGACGAACGCTGCTTTTTTGATGGTTATAGACTTCAGGAAAAATCCTCCCGAAATTCCAAGCCTTTTTATTGATGGTACTAGAGTGGACCGTGTATAAATACTTGGGTACTAATTTAGACAGAAAACTGAACTTTAAAGTACATATCAAGTTTATTAATAACAAATGTCAGTCTAGAATGTATTGTTTACAGAAACCTAGTTACTCGGTGTTAACCTGGATATTTTAAGACATTTTTTACGGTAGCTTCTTATTTTTACATATGTTTATCCAAAATATCAAATTTCCGTATAAATGGCACTATACGATCACGTGCTTTCGAGTAGAACGAACGATATTACAGTTTCATGCAGGTATTCAATAATCCTGCATGTTTTTGGTATTACACTGCAGTGCAAATACCACTAGTATGCGCGCGCACCGGCACAAGTGATCTGAATATGTGATGATAATCATTTTTAGGACACAACCGAATATTACCTTCTTGTCCATCACATGTTCCTACGTCACTACTCCAATCTCCATTGGTGCAAATGATCTCGATTTCACCACTTGGTTGAGAATTGTCATCACAGGAGACGGTTACATGAGTATCGTGTAAAACCTCATTCGTCGATAGAGATCCACCATCGGGTGCTGTCAACGATCTGCAGTCTATATAACATTTCATTCAAAAAGAATATTATAGAATAGAATTTAATGCAATTGTTTGTATTGTAATAACACTCATTATCTTAACACCAATGAATAGAAGAACGATGATTGTGAATTTTATGAAAACAAACATTCATGTTTCTATAGAAACGTATTACTTTGTATTTGAATTATTTGTATAGCATTTATGGTCGATGAATCTCCATTCATTGATGACGTCACAAGTCGCCCCCAGAGAGAACTGTAATTGAGGTCGATTGTGTACAGCATTTGAAAAAACCCAGAAAATTGAAACCAAAAGCTGTCAGCCACGACAGTACATACATACATACATACATACATACATACATACATACATACATACATACATATGCATTCATACATACATTCATACATACATACATACATACATACATACATACATACATACCTGTAGTACATGAACCTAATTCACCACTCCAAGTATCAGACTTGTCACCATTACAAGTTACTATGGCATCACCGACCGGTGTCGAGCCGTCAGTGCATGTGAGAGTTACTTCTGTTCCAGTTGTAACATCTTGGGTGGACAAACTTCCACCGGTTGGTACTGTCAGCACAGGGCAGTCTGAATACGAAATGATAACAAACGTCCAGGATATCAATGTGGAATCATAAACTTTGGGTTCTGGAGAGTCAATTTAATGATTGAGAGCCCATAATTGTTGATTGTTGCCAAGAAACACGAAATCAAAACCCCTTTTATTGTTCTTTCAGTAGAACGCCATTGCAACATGACTCTTAGCTATGATTATGTATTAGATATACACTGAATATTCATCACTCCTAAAAGCTTAATTTCTTTAGATAAATAGTCATGAATATTTTCACATTGAATATTCACCATTATACATGTATATTTGAAGGAAATAAGCATTAAGAGACAGCCGGACAGACAGACAGACAGACAGACAGACAGACAGACAGACAGACAGACAGACAGACAGACAGACAGACAGACAGACAGACAGACAGAGAAAGAGACAGACAGACAGACAGACAGACAGACAGACAGACAGACAGACACACACACACACACATACATACATACATACATACATACATACATACATACATACATACATACATACATACATACATACACACACACACACACACACATGCGCGCGCGCGCGCGCGCGCGGAAAGGATTGAAATTAAATAAGGACAGGCGCCTTACCGGCCTCTACTAGGTATGGCAATACAAGGAACGTGGTGAAGAACAAGACAATCCAGACTGACCTGTAAAGTAACACAATTCAAGTGTTTACATACTGACAGCAATATAGGTCTAATTGTCACTGTATTTCATTCAAGCTAAATATTTACCTTAATCAAAGATTCTACAGAGCAGAGGATATTTTAAGAAAACAGAACTTATGTTGTCATTTTGCAATTTTTATAATGGATTTATGGTTGAAAATCTTGAAAAGTATCGTCACATTGCTTACCTTTTCATCTTGCCCTTTATTCTGAATCGAACTGAAATCCAAGCAAACATATCAAATGTCATTATTTGACATTTTTCCTGCACTTTCTGGTTCTAATAAAATTGGAATTGACACGCTTGCTTGTTATGAAGAAAATAACAATAGATGAAGGCTATTGAATACTAATAGGTGCAAGCATTAACCATAAAATTGTCAGACAATTCACCAAAGTATTGGTATAAATATCTTGTATTGTATTTGTTTGTCCAACTCACGAAAGTATTGGTATAAATATCTTGTATTGTATTTGATTTTCCAATTCACCAAAGTATAGGTATATTGTATTATATATTTTGTCCATTTTCAATATGTAATCGCGATAAGTATAATAATGATCCTACAAACGTTATCGTGTTTTGGATGGCTGTGTTGACAGTTCAAGATTAATTAAAACTATTTTGACAGTTCAATGAAATCGTCACATGTAGACATTGGTGACTCTTTCTTCATTGAAGACAGTGCACAAAAAGTGGGAATAATACATTAAAGTCATCAACAAGGTGAAACCATCATTATTTTCATAATTAAATTAATGTTGACATGACATATACGTAAATTGTTACAGCTGAACAATTTTAATTTTGGGTTGACATTCAACAGGATGCCCCCCCCACACACACACACATACATACATACATACATACATACATACATACATACATACATACATACATACTAGTTTATACACACATACATACATACATACATACACACATACATACACACACACACACACACACACACACACACCATAGTTGCTCAGTGAGCTCTAGGGTTATGTTCTTGCTCTTTTTACATGTAGACATTGGTGATTCTTACGGACATTTAAAACAGTGAAAAAAGTCGGAATAATACATCAACGTCATCAAAAAAGGTGAAAACATCATTATTTTCATAGTTGAATTAATGTTGACATGCAATATACGCAAATTGTTACAGTTGAACAATTTTAATTTTGTTTTAACACTCAACAGGATTCCTAATCAGTATGAAAATATCAGTCTAAACCCTTGAGGCCTTTATAAAGGTTACTTTTTATTATTGAAGAACATTAACAATTATATTAATTGGGTATTTGGTATGCGAACACCTACAATATAGTTCGCTGTCATGTTTTTCAAATAAAAAGCTCTTAAACTCGGCTTGTGTTGTGTCAATTTAAATTCCTTCGTTGCCATAAACGGCCCATAAACCATACTACCCAAAAGAATAACAACTCAGGCACAAAACCCAAAATACGTACTTCATCACTACCAGTTAGTCTAGCACGATGGTGATCATTGGGTACTATTCAAATGGTGCAAAATGTCGGGCACAATTAGAATTTTCGATATTTGCAAATCACAAGAATACTTGTTGGGTGCTTATCAATTAATTGCGAAAAAGTCAAATTCTCATTATATACGTCAACGAAAACACAGCGGACGACTTTATTATACTTTGCATTACTACCAAACCAGAGTGACTATAGAGTTTCAAATAGACAGCACCGTAAAGATGTGTAAATCTCATAACGTCTTTGTTACATAAAATAATTGTTACTCAAAAACACAGACACTGATATCGTGCAACCATACAAAATGATACATTTTATCTTACTGTGAGCAAACGCAAAACTTGTTTATTTTTGTTCATAGTGAAATAAAATGTAATATTTCACGTGTTTGCGCGCGCTATCAGAGCTCTGTAGTTTGTTTGTGTAACAGAAAATAGTGTTTGAGATGTTAAAAACAGCATGGTTCCGAATTGAAACCCAAATAGTCTCCCGGTTTGGCAGTAAACGTCTAATGCGCAAAATGTTGTAGAAGTTGGACTACATCAAAATGTGATATTCTTGACAACATTATAGAGA
Organism: Glandiceps talaboti; assembly: GCF_964340395.1. NCBI lineage: Eukaryota > Metazoa > Hemichordata > Enteropneusta > Spengelidae > Glandiceps > Glandiceps talaboti. The sequence continues at coordinate 5,177,034 of NC_135569.1, forward strand.
AACTCTCTGGTCTATTTTAGAAGTGGAATTAAATGAAGTAACAAAGCGAAGACAGTTAACGTAAAGGTTGGGTATGTTAGAAGTCTGGAGGAAACTACAGTGTATCGTTTACAGGTAACCTGCCATCTTTCAGGTACGACATATTTTTATCTCAAACATTTCAAAAAGTGAAAAAAAAACCATATAGTTCGTAAAGAATGACAAGACAATGACTTGAGAACCATACTCATTTTGCTATGAAGAATCTGCCAGCGGTTCATTTTCAAAATAATTACTATTTTCAATATGATTTTAATTTTATACAAGACAACAGCGATGAAGATATTTAAGATGGGACAATGTGAAAACAAGCGGATGCTGGAGTAGTTCGCATTATGAAGACACGTTCAGCTGAAGGTAAGAAAAATACCTTGCATTTTTGACAAGATTGAAGAAAATAGATTCACTGAATACTCAACATATTTACTTAATTTGATATTCCAAACACAAAATGGAGAATCGTTTCTGAAATGAGAAAAATGTATATCCGAAGGTTTCACACTTACCTGGCCGTTGTATTATCTAGATGCACACAGTCGAACACACGGACACCAAGTATGATTGGTGATACGACCGATGTCAGTATACTATACTTAGAAGGATCGGCTGTGTGCAAAATTCATTATTATAATGAATTAAATTCGAATACAATCAATATTTATAACAGATCTTTCTATGGAAGGTTGGTTTGCTATGATAACAAGAGAAATCGTTAGAAACAAAATTCAACATAACCCACGGCTTCTCATTTCCTTACTGGTATATCTTTTTCACAGACTGCGATGAATGACTAATTGCTAAACAGTGCAATCGATCTAAATGAAAAGCGTGCTAATTTGGCATACACCCCATGGCCAAGTTCGCTGAAAATCAAAGTTCCATCTTTCCAGACGTTTCAATATGAAAGCTTCTTCCTCGTCCTTTTGAAATTGTGACAGAAATTTGGTGGTTCACTGTCTTTTTTAAAGGAAATCGACAGTCTATATTTTACTAAATAGAGTTAACACAATATCTGGCGTCCATATTGGATTCTTCAATTGTTTAGTATATTTGTCTGTTCTACTATGTTTGGTACAATTTTGGCTACGGTTTCGAAAGTTTTTACAGTGATCCCAACCTCCTCTTTTTTATTTCCATCCTGAGAGTTTTATTGACAAAGAATAATCTAAAACAGTTCCCCGACGCATATACTAAGTTGATGGAAGTCGTGGTAAGGACTTTAACTGTAGTATTTAAAAAAACAACCTGTAAGATGGTCACTATGACATGATGAATGAGAACAAGGCATCATTGGGGATGGTTATTATTTACTGCTGTGAGGGAGGGGGAGTCACATGTAAGAATTGGGAGGGTCACTGTACTGGAAAATGGCACATGTACATGAGAGGCTTGGTCAATAAATTGTGCTATATAGAGTGGTTAGTCTGAGTCATATTTTAACAAGGTTGGCGGAGGTACTCCAATTTTAACAGTTCCTAAACAAGTCCTCCGACCCCCTCACCCCCTTTTCCTTGCTCATAAAATGACGACTCCTTTGAAATAAGGTTTCTGTAAGAATACTACCCAAACAGGAAACAACAGGAGATGATCACATTTCGCCATTTATTGGTCTTGTGAACACATTTACATTAAGATAACAAACTTACAAGTAAATAAACATTATAGTAAGTTTCTATTAAACCTGCACAATCAAGATTTTTTGTAAACTTATGTTTTACATAATTTAAGGCTATTCACACCATTTAGCTTACGAAACCACACCTACTAAGAGTCAAATCTAATCACGTGACTTCTGCTTTCAACGTCGTATCCCACGTTTAGCTTATAATGATTAGTAGTCTGTAAAGGATCCTTCCATGTTGGAATAATGTCAATAACTTTGAGATCGACAATATAACAATATCAAGGTAGAATTGACTGCACCCTTGGGACTAATATCTCACTAAAAATCAAGTTATTCAAAAAATTTCAAACTTGACCAGATGAAACCTAGTTCAAAGTACTTTTGAAATAATGGCATACATTATTTTCAAGGACGTCAATGATATTTTTATTTCCCTATAGATATAGAGTTAACAAAATATTTGGCGCCCATTTTGGAATCTGAAATAACTTAATTTATAAATTGTTTTGATAACTACTTCAATTCCCCAGAGGCCATCTTTGTTCACATTACTGTTCTAATTACAGACAATACCTTCATGTTAACTCTTTCCTTTATTACAATGTAAATTGGCAACAATTCCTTTACATAAAAAAGCTTACCTAAACACACAAAAAACATGTCACTATTGCCAAAGAGTTGTGTATTGGTCGTGTATTCGCAAGAATCAAATAAATCAAACATTAACAGAAATTACAGACTTTAATTACAATGACATCAACATCAAAATAACGATAATAGGAAATACACCAAAATTATTTTATTTCATTATTTCACCTACACATTTCAAGTAGCAAACGTTTCCTTCTGACTGACTCACTGTAAAGATTTGAAGCTCCCAAAGACTCGGTCGATTCCTGAGCATTTTGTATAGGTTGAACAACTCAGCATAATTTGCCCGAGGAATAAAACAATTCGAATCTTTAGTTAGTTGGATACCTGTTCGATACATCACATCTTCTTGCAGTTAAATGAATGCAGAAAGATTGTCAACAGTCTCATTGTAGTTATTACTTTTGGACAAGATAAAAGCAGTTGGTATTATAAATGCATCAAATTGATCAATACTTATAAGAACTATCTTTAAATATCAAACCAATTTCTGATTATACATAGAAATAGCCTACCTGTAGTCTTGAAGGGTTAATTCTACTACAATATTTCAGCTAGCCTAACTGCCACTCTCATTTAGTCTTTAGATCAAGTAATGTGTAAGCCATACTCCACCACACATAACAGTTGCAACAAATTAGAATAAAACTTCTCATGGTGACATCTAATTATAGATTCCTGATGTGAGCTGATTTCGATTTAAATATGCTAATTACGATTTCGACCAATCAGGTTATGTGTAGGGATGTCAGGGAAACACTATCGAATCTACAGTCTGTTTGTTGACGAGATGGATGAGCGAAAATTCAAAAAATCAAAACTAACAGTTAGGATAGCTGAAATTGTGTAGTAGCGTTAGTCCTTCATGGCTACAGGTAGCCTATACAGAGAGAGACAAATGAAAGAAAAAGACCTGAATATCTATGAAGCACATAAAATTCATAGGAAATATAATATACGACATGTACACACTGAACATTTATACAAATCATGGTTCATTAATTTACAAATGTCTGATTTGTTAAAAACTCGGTTATATGCATATTCACATCAAACAAAGTCTTTTTAATTCTAAAACTTAAAGTGGCCATATGGTTGAGGATTGGGTATTTATTTTGGGTTTTCAAGTTATAAAACAATTTTCATGATGTTTCCTACTTGAAAAATCAATGTGAAAGAACATTGACCAAGTCTGTGTTTGTAACTCAATACATTGCAAAAAGCTACAAAGTGTACATGTAAAAAAGTTTGTTATTGTACGTACAATAGCAAACATTTTACACATTTATTAATCTTTTGCAATTTATTGACTTACAAACATAGACTTAATCAATGTTGTTTCACATTGATTTTTCAAGTAGGAAGCTACGATAAAATTGTTTTGTAAATTAAAAATCCAAAATAAATACCCAATCCTCATCCACATGGGCACTTTAACAACACAACATAATACAACACACAGAAAGTCACAACTGAAAATGTACATAATTACCTTTCTGAATTTGAATTAGGACTCCAGGAATGGAAACTTTCTCAAATATTTTAGTTACTATAAGTGTGTGTTAAACAATACATCCATATTTTAATCATTACAATGGAGGGGAGTCTAAGCGAGCGCCCACCTACCACTTTGAGGAAAGGTTATAATGAAAGCGTCCAGGGCGCTAACATGATTAAAAGTACGGTATATGTATATTCACGTCAAACAACCCGTAAAAAACCCACTAACACCAAAAGTTACGTTATTGGACCCGTTTTTCAAACAACCAATACTGTTCAAACAAGTACTGAGTGAAAAAGCAATTCTTGATTAATAAAACAAACCATATTTAAGTTTGCTTTGACTAATTGTATAACTACATCTAATCTAGCTAACCCAGTCAGTACAAAAATGGCAAAAGCATACCATAATTTAGACACAATATGTAAATGATTTGTATAACAAAATTTGACATTGTCATAAAGTCAATATCAAGCAAATATAAATTTAAATATTCGATTTAATGAATATTTATTACGATTCTTTCATTTCTTATTTTTCTTGTTTTATTGACGGGTTGAAGATAACCAACTTGAGTCGTAGTGGTCGTAAAACAACGCACATTGTGACGACATGTTAACCTATACTTCACTCTAAAATCTCATTAATTCTCTTTAATATTGATTAATGTAATATTATATCATTTGTTATAATACATTATATACAAGTCGCAGATTCTTTCACTTTTCATTTCGAACGCCCACCATAATTGCATTTCGCAACAAACAATGACGGATGTTGAGAATTCCAAAGGACACATTGTTGGAAACGCAAATTCATATCATTTCTTTGTATTCTTCGTTCACACAGATTAAGAAGGATTTTTGTATTTTGTAACTTTTAGAATGTAAGTCCCTCATTGTCAAACACGTCATCATCGTAGCCCATTTGCTGTAAGTCAGCCGCAGATGGCGACATCGTTACATTTGGTGGAAGATCCCCTAGTGAGGCAAACGATGAATCTCTTCTGAGGAGATCGGCGTACGGTACGGTGTCTATGCGGTCCTCTACACGGAATCCAGCCACGATCTCTTCAAACGACTTGCCCATTGTCTCCGGTACATAAAAGTATGTGAATATTAACGCAATGAGGGAGAACATCATGAAGATAGCGAACACGTACTCTCCCATAGAAGTCTGAAAATGAGATTAAATATGAAAACGAAAATGATAAATATATAGAAAGTGTGGATGGTAGACTATCAGATAGATAAAATGGTACGATTGCATGTGTATGTGTGAGGGGTGTATGTATGTATGTATGTATGTATGTATGTATGTATGTATGTATGTGTGTGTGTGTGTGTGTATGTATGTATGTATGTATGTATGTATGTATGTATGTATGTATGTATGTATGTATGCATGCGGGTAGGTGGGTGGGTGTTTGGGTCGGGTGGGTGGGTAGGTAGGTAGGTAGGTAGGTAGGTAGGTAGGCAGGCATATTGGGCAGGTAGGTAAATAGGTAACCACACGTATATAGATGCCGGACAGACAGACAGACAGACAGACAGACAGACAGACAGACAGACAGACAGACTCCTCAAAAATAAAAGTTATTAATATTGCCACACTTACCTGCAGAATTGGAAAGAAAAACTGAATAATAAAATTACACCACCAATTGACTTGAAGTGAAACACTAGTTGCGGTAGGACGTGGGCCCTGTGACCAGACTTCAGTTACTAACACATACGGCACAGGCCCTGTACAGTGATATCAATGATAATGAAGTTAATATCAGCATACTGTACTGTCGAAATTGTGTCACTTGTTAGACATAATTTGGCTTTTGTACGTGTGTACGAGATCTAAAATGATTTATACTTATCAGGTCAGTCGTCTCATCACTCAGTCGTGTTGTTAAATAGGAAGAGTTGAATGTAGACGTTGAAAATCTAAGATATTATTGAAACATTTGAAATCACTGAATTTTATTAATACTGAAAATTTCAAATAAATTATTGAAAACAATTGAAACATTTGTTTTTCAATGTGTGTGGTGGTTGAAATGTCGTGCTGATATTGTAGCATTATGAACGTCAACTTAAAATTTTAATTCAGCAAATATTGAAATATTAATTATTATACCTGGGCCTATGGCAAAGTTGATGATGTATCCATATACGCAAACCAGTGCCATGTAATTCACAGCCTCGCCTTCTTCCTAATTGAATACAGTTAATGGCAAATAATATTAATTTATGTGTTCACCACCACTTTAGCACACTCTCGGACACAATCCAAAATGTACATCCCGTTTCATGTTAGTGTTCACTGGCTACAGTGTGTGAAGATTGAATGAATAGTTTCTTGCGACATTTTGTCTAAAATGAAGTGAACGAAAAGGGCTACCATGCAGACATCAAATGCAGACATCAAACCATTGGCGTCCGTGTGTCTGGCCCAGTGGAAGTATTTTTAAATGGTCCATTTCATTTGAATATAGCCGGAAATTGCGATGTTGTTTTTAAAGTGTAGCGTGTAATGTTAGACTTTCCTATTGGTTTCTGTATGTTTGTATCAAACAGAGCCAGTGAGCACTTATATGAAACGGGCTGTATTTTTGTCATATGGTATTGCCATAGATATGTCACCCATCTTAAAGGTCAGTTGGTTGTCAGATGCGCATTTCCGGTTTTGTGTTTTATAACAAAAACAATGCGTTAGCTCTTCTTACCCAGCCAGAGTACCAACAATGTCGTTGATTGCTTATTTGCCTGGCGTCAGAATTCATTTTTTTTCAAATGTCTTCAATAAATCATGTCAATTTATGTTCGGAGCCAAATGAATTAATTATGCATAATTAATTAAACAACTTAATTTTTGACGTTCAAATTCATAATGAAAATAGCATAGCAATAAAAAAACAAGAGAGTGTGTCAGATTTGTAGAGATAAAAGGAAACATACCACGATGACCAGGAAAAACACAAGGAAGGCGGTGAAGAACACCATAAGGGCGTAGGGATAGATAAGCAATTGACGTCTTCCAACTTTTTCAATGACTGGTATCTGAAATCATGGAAAGGAGAGATATAATGCATATTCATTTGTTCATAAGATTCAATAAATACAGCTTGTCTCCTTGTATAGGTTGACTATTGCATATGGTCGCAATAAGTCAATTTGAAAAGTGTAACGGTTTCGTGACCATAATGAAAAGCGCCATCTATCAATGTGTGTAAGACTGCAGTCAAAAGTTCTCAGCTATCAACTCATATTGTGTACTTTAGGTAAATTTCTCATTCTGACTTAGATTTATATTGTTCATTATTTGAATGTTATTTAGGTAACTGGGTCTATTTTGTGAGGAAAATCACAGTGTTGTTTTCATATCATGTGAAATTGTATTGTGGAAGGAATACATTGCCTCCCTCTTCCTCCACCTGTAAACACAGCGATGGGCATTTGAGCATCCGTATTCTAGGTTCAATAAGAAGCATGTTGCAACTCCTCCGATCCACTACAGCAACACAGATGTGTTCTAACTTTATACTTACAGCTGCAATATTCGCTAACACATTGATAGTTCCAATTCCTATTGTAGCCAAGTGTACACGGTCATGGTCGTCAGGCCAAATCATATAACAAATTTCAGTTGCATAGAAAAAGAACTGCAAGGAAGGATAATTGGTAAAAATGATATTTTTAAAAACTTTCGAAGCGCATACACTGATGCGTTCATTTTTTGTGATTACACAAATGTTCGACCAACTTCAAATTGCTTGTGAAATGAAGTGACATGTTGTAATACACCCTCCGAATGTAATTTCGAGAATTTATGTTGCCATAGTAATACTCAAATAAGCAAGTTTTACGTAAAAAGTACACAAACTTAATACGTATCCCAGTAAAAATGAACACCACAGCTGGGGTTTGAATCAGATACATGCAGATTATTGAATTGATTATTTGTGGTTGCAAACAATGTAACAGTATTGTTTACACTACAAAACCATTAGCATTTATTATCACATTTCCCATGATGCAACATTCAACATGGCGGGTTTGCCAGTTCCCTATTCAAAAAAGATCCCAGTTGCAGCTAGTGCAGCTTTAAGTTTTACTGAACGATAAAACATTCTTCCCAAAGCATCGCCACTGAAATTTTACAAACGCTTTATTGATAGAAACAACTGGAGGTGTACTTACAGCGTGACTTCCTACCAGTTGATGAAAAGCATGGCTCATTGTACTAATGATAAGGGGCATTCTGTAGTTCTTATTTGAAAATAGTTGTTTGAGAGACACAGGAGGTTCTTTTAGCTCTTCAACGTATTCATATTTTATCTCATCTATAGCAAACTTGACGTCGTCCTCACCAGTGCAAACTTTGAGGGCTGAAACATATGTATGGTTACAATCAGATATCAACCATAATCAAGCAATGCACACAGCTTTTGCAGATGCACTAGTATACTTAGTGGTCATATGAATGACAAATGACTATTTATTTTTGATTTGTACAAATTGGTTAAACATTTTGTTTAATTGTTGCAATTTATTGAGCTACAAACCCAGACTTTGCATATATTGTGTCACATTATTTTTTTTTATGTAGAATCGAATTAAAGATCCAAAATAAATTCCCCATCCATATGGCGAGCACTAGTACATAAACTCTTTAAAAAGTGTAAGAACAAGTTGGTTTTCATTACTTACATACAGCACATCGTGTTCAGTGTATACATTGACTGAGTGTAGTGTTTACCCATGTGTTATGATTTGATTGAAAGCAACGTGGCGTCACTCACTCACTAGACGTACATACATGATTTAGTACCAGTCCGGATTTGCTCCGCCTAATACGCTTAATTAAATACCCGCCCCTAATTAGTGCTTTTACAGTATACAGTTTCAAAACTAAAACATTCGTTTAGCAATTGATACTTACACTTCTCAGCTGATTCTATATCCTTATCAACAACAAGCTGCCAGCGAGGACTTTCAGGGCATATAGGGAAAAATATGAACATGGCGATGGAAAACACACCCGTTAGTGCTAGCAATATATGCCAATTATCTTCGTCATTTAGCACGTATATACTGATAACCTGTAATGAAACGTAAGATGACCTCTAGATGATTATTTTGAAAAACATCAAATATCACACATTTGCAGACTTTCACTTTAAATGAAATTAACCACCAAAGGCGGTACAGTTACAGACTGTGTCCCTTTAAACAAAAGTAACCACCAAGAAACATAAAGCTACAGACTGTGTCCCTTTAAACAAAAGTAACCACCATGGAGCATAAAGCCACAGACTTCGTCCCTTTAAACAAAAGTAACCACCATGGAGCATAAAGCTACAGACTTCGTCCCTTTAAACAAAAGTAACCACCAAGAAACATAAAGCTACAGACTGTGTCCCTTTAAACAAAAGTAATCACCATGGAGCATAAAGCTACAGACTTCGTCCCTTTAAACAAAAGTAACCACCAACGAATTTAACGTTACAGGCTGTGCCCCTTTAAACAAAAGTAACTACCATGAAACATAAAACTACAGCCTGTGTTCCTTTAAACAAAAGTAACCACCGTGGAACATAAAGCTACAGACTGTGTTCCTTTAAACAAAAGTAACCACCATGGAACATAAAGCTACAGACTGAGTCCATTTATTAACCAATGTCATGTAATACTCACTTCAGCTACCAATACTCCTAAACAGATGGCCAAATGATGATTTACGCCAACCGCACCACGGATATGTTTTGGAGAGATTTCTGCCAGGTACAGTGGTATGATTGTATTAACGATACCTAGTAAAAAAATAGAGGCAAACATCAATCACTTATGGTCTGCCTTTTATGTTAATTAAACTTGACATTTAGTTATACAAGAATCTTCAGATTTTGTCTACCGTTTAGTGGTTGGGAGATTTGACATAGAAGAAACATACCATATAATAAATACACATTTCACACAGCTATGACACACACACAACATATACGTAACCACTGTCTAACATATGCGTAACACACACACACACACACACACACACACACACACACACACACACACACGTATGGAGAGAGACGGACGGACAGACAGACAGACAGACAGACAGACAGACAGACAGACAGACAGACAGACAGACAGACAGACAGACAGACAGACAGACAGACAGACAGACAGACAGACAAACAGACAGACAGACAGACAGACAGACAGACAGACAGACAGACAGACAGACAGACAGACAGACAGACAGACAGATAGTATGGAACCGTTTTAGCCATCACCAGCTAAATGAGATTAATACGCTTATAATATTGAGGCTGCATTCGTGTACGTACCGATATAGAAACCTACGATTAGTCTTGCCATTAATACCATTTCGAAATTGTTTGATATAATGCAAGCCCCAAACATCAATGCTGCTGTTAGGTTCCATACATTAGATATCATAGATCCCCATTTCCTGAAATGACAATATAGAATTCGAAGTAACACACTGCGGCAACCGCTGTTCATGTAATGTGTGTTATTTATATCCATCTCTTCAAGGTGACTACCTCCATATGATATTCTCTGAAAACATTTTCTTGCATGCTACATATGGTACAAGCTGAGATAACGGTATGGTAAAGAGCCCTACATAGTTATGTGTGGGGAGGAGATTAATACCAAGGTCAAGATGACAGAAGCTGTATATGAACAGATTAGACATCACTATTCAAATAGTATAATACATCTATGAGACACCCCCCCCCCCCTGCACAAATAGCAATCTCCTACCTGCCCATAATGTCACCAATAGGAGCGGACGCGATTGCCCCAATAGCGCCGCCAATGGCCAAAAATGAGATGGACCATGCGTACAACCATGTAAGCCCGTCGTCAGATATGCCACCATAGCGTTCAGCCGATGAGTTGTAGAAATCGATAATGTACTGGTAGACGGAAAACAAAACAAGGAACATGTATATTTAATTTGTAAGGTAAATAAATTAAAACAAATACAGCACATTTCATTAGAAATGTTAAATTAATAAAAACTTGCTGTAATAAAGAAACACAAATTCGGACGTGGTCGTTATAAGAAACACACATGAAGGTATATATTTTTTAGCATGTGATACCTTCTTTGAAGAGAAAAGATATACTGGTAGTAAATCCTAGACGTCTCTGTATAAATATACATAGAGATTAACATGTATTCCATCATCTACATGACTGTACCTACCGATGAGGGCGCTGACATAACCCCGGTGTTCCATCCGTCCACAATGGAGCCAGTGAGGCAGGTGACAACCGTTGCGTATATTACCATACATGTTAACTTGCCCTGGAACGTAAATTGAACATGTTATGTACTTTCAAAAACATGTATAGTAATTTATACAGTACATTAGGACACCAGCCCCTTTTGTACAAAATGAAAATATATATAAGAATATATATATATATATATATATATATATATATATATATATATATATATATATATATATATATATATATATATATATATATATATATATATATATATATATATATATATATATATAACAACCGGAATAGAGCGTTATTAGCGAAATAAAAATCACAGAAGCTCAACTACATGTTTCAGACGACAGTAAAGATAACATCAACATCACAGAAGCTGAATTACATGTTTATGATGATCTTGTTCCTACAAATTTGGCTAGATTCTGGATTGGGTTGTCCGATAGTACATGACATTAAAATTTAAAATGTTAAAGGTGAAGGATAAACGATAATTATATTGAGCAATAAATTTAAATCTAATATCTTTAAATGCAGGACAAACTAGACAAAAATGACATCTTCCACAAGATTAAGATCGCAATGTTGGCATATACGTTCGTTTCTTGACATATTGACATTTCGTCCACTCTCAATACAGAGATTGTGGTCAGAGACACGAAATTTGCCAAGTGCCCTCCTGAGAAATTCTGTATCAATAACAGAAAGGTATTTCTCAGGCGATAGATTGGTTTTGTAAAGACGTCTTCAAAAACATGGCAACTAAAGTAAATATGATCAGTCTGTATTGTGATTTTGCTATGGTTTTAAACCTGAATTAGCTGTTACTATGACATTGTTTTCATCAAGTTCAAGTAATCAACGATATATTTACTTAAACTTTGTCAATTATCAATCAAGTACTTATACAAAAAATACTGTATCTGTTAATTAGTGGCCAGTACTATCAACAGGTAGTATAGAGACAATTTTAAATCTTGAGTGACAGCTTGCTTTTGAATCTGTATATAACCATGTTAAAACTGCACTAATTGTAACTGTAGTATCATTTTCGACAGGCAACCATAATAGATTCATTGAAAACTGTTTTAAATGTAAATATCTAGACACTATACATATTATCTTGATCAAATTTACTACAGCATCAGGTTGAAATCATGATCGCCGTTGAGGGCGCTGGTTGTAGGGTGCGGAACCAAAATCAAGGTTTTTTGTTTTATTTACTGTACCAAATCATGTATACCACTACAAAATATGTTTACGCACAGATGATACTGTTAACCAGATGTTAACATTGACATTGGGTGAATTTTTTAAAATTTGGTTACCCTGAAGATTGGAAATGACTGGGGTTTTTTGTGTGTACTGTTAGAACATCAGAAAGGTTAACATGTTTTTCGAAATAGAATAACATCTTTTCAGTAGCTCCTGTTAGATAAGGTTTAAAAAAATTAGCATGCCAAAGCATTGGCCATGAACACGAGAATGCTCATATCAAATTCATCTATAAGATACCACTAATGTGAGAACTTGGGATTGAATTGTGAGTCATTGTATGTTGTGTTCCTTATTTAATAAAATATCACATTAGTCTTCCGAATCGTTGTTTTGTAAATTTACAAAATGAAGTTACTTGAGCACAATCAACTTCAGATAGTGACCGATCACAAACAAATTACACAGTGCAGTGGGTTTTCAGTACATATTTGACGTTCTGCGCATGTGCTTGTGACGTGTAACATCATAGACATCCTCGTTCTCTCCCGTTTTGCAGTTAGATGAAAGTTTGTATTGACAATCCAGCGAACCTTGGAACGCGATAACCTATTTTCAACAATTTTAGTGAACACTATTTTCGTTAATGAGATATATCAGCTGATCATATGGTACCAGCTGACACTGTGAACTGGGGGCCATTCAATCAGCTGCTACAAGACCCACACTAAGTACCGCACTGCACCCCCGGGACCTGCACCATAGGTCAACCCAGGCGTTTTTGTGTCAGTAGGCCTAATGTCAACGTTTGAAGCTATCACCTAGCTTACATCTACAATGGTGAAATCTTTTCATCGTCCTACACTCCGACTTTGAAACCAGGTGAGGTCATATAGAACATAAATTTATTAAAACAATCAACAGTTTACGTCTTCCTTCTTGGCACATTAATAAGTCAGATACTTTACCCAGATTTGGTGTCACTCAGCATTAAGATGATATCGCAAGGGAAAATTTGCATTTCTGTTGCAAAATTAGATTCTGAAGTCTTAGCTATCGAAATTAAATAAGGGGTTACAATATATATATCCATTGTGTTTGTTTTAATTTCTTGACGTCTTTTAATGAGTGTGAAGTAAAAGTTAACGTCAGTTCAACTACAAAGTTGATACACCAGATAGAAGACATAGGACTCGAGATGAAGGAAAACGGATTTGAACAGTAAACAAGTCTGTTATTCTATGGTAAAATGTAGACACCAGCAAGAACAATAGACGCAAATCACCCGGGCACAATCCATCGTCTGGCTTGGCAAACGTTTTATCAAGATTGCTACAATTTATCGTCTGGATCAGCCAAAGTATTACTAACGTTGCTACATTTTATCGTCTGGCTCAACAAAATTTTGCCAAAATTGCTACATTTTATTGTTCGACATCTTATAGTGATAAACCACCCACAAAATGTATCAATTCAATCGAGACAATAAAATGTAGCGATGTTAATAAGGATCTGGTTGGAGTCAGACGACGTTCTACTTCACCATAACTGGCTGCGCGCGCATGCCGCTGTATGGCACCATTCAGATGTTTTGATAGTGGGTTGAATAACAAGTATTTTAATACAATTTCTGACGACAAGGGAACATTTAGTTTCCAAATGTCTTAAAGGTATTGATATAAATTGTTATTACCACGTTCTCAAACATATTCAAGATTTATACACAGTGATAGCTTCATGATTGCCATAGCATATTCTAATCATACATTAGCTATTAACAGATTATAATGTGTTCATAGTTATGGCTTTATTTAGCTCAAAATGCTAAGTCTACACTACTACCCTCAGTTTGTTGAACTCTTATCTCTCACCATCTCGTCAGGATATTTATTTGGAGAATTTTATCATTGTCCTCGCATAATTTCGCATCTATTTACAGAGTCTGTCGGCTGAGGTACTCGGGCCTTGCTTTAAGCCAATGTGCTTTGATCCCGATCCTAAGTCTACACCGCCCCTCAGTGTGTTGAACTCCGGTCACCATCTCGATTAAATTTAGTTTTGCGAAATTTATCAATGTCCTTGAATATTTTCGTACCTATTTACATAGTGTATCTGCTAATACTTATACAGTTACGATTTAGTGTTTCGAATCAGATGATATGAATGAATGTGTGCTATCTTTTATCCCGTCAAGATCCTCAAGTGACATCCACAATATTATGTGAAATCACACTTATTTTCTTTTTTAATGTAAGTAGCTCGTCCTGAAGTAAGTACTCTGCCATTTATTTACAGAATATTGGCGAAGTGGAACGAGATGTGTTTTAGTTGACAGTCTTGTCTGGTAATAGAACGCCGCATAATAATTAATATATATATACACTAAATTTTAACACAAATAACTTCACAGGAATGAAAACATTGTCATAAAACATTTTACTATCAAAATAGGTATCGTTATAGAGGAAATTTGCCGCCTTTTTATACGCATAGAAATCGTGTCATCCATTGTAGGTTAGCGTCTCGCTTGCAATTCTCAGGAAGTGCGTGACTCAAAACTTCCACTCGCGTGCAGTAGCAGACGACAGGTTCGCAGGTCAATATTTACCGAACGCTCGGTACAATGTGTGTGATATACTATGGTTTTCACATACTCTGGTTGCACTGGGAGAATTGGGTGATTTCAGTGATAGTGGTGTCCTAAACGGAGCGACATGATGCTATGCTTGGTGGTATAATTTTTCGTTGCATTGATTGAAACATGTTGGACAGGGCTCTAGGTTCCAGGTGCTACCGTTTAAAAATTTCCAAAATTAATAACGTATTTGGTACAAATTCTTGTTCACCAATTACAATATCATTGCTGTAAATCACAACTTATATAATACATTTAGTTACGTACATGTCCTTCAACAAATTTGATAAACATGAATATGATCAATTATATTGTTTCTATAAGGTCGGCGCTAACTTGTCATGGCGCATCTCCACTGCGCAGAATGTATGTGTTTATGCAAATTGTCTTGATTGCCTATTATTTCATTATGACGTAGATACCTTAAAAAAAACTAAACACTTATAGCAAACGGATAAGTATGGATTTGATTTTATATTTCTGGGTGATTCCGAAGAAATAAAACGTGGACCCATAATACCGGTTATCATTCTCACACATTCGGACTGTTATTATAATGATGTATCAATACTCACTTCATACGTCTCAGTTGCTTTTAATTTTCTGTTATGTCAATGTGATATATATATATATATATATATATATATATATATATATATATATATATATATATATATATATATATATATATATATATTACTGTATTCTGTATTAAAAATTGTAATAAATTTGACGGCCATTCTCTTCTATTGAAGAAAAGGAGATAGATTTAAACAACACATATTTAGTTCTTATGGCTCACATTTTTGTAATTGGGATTTTAGGTGATATCAACGTACTTGAATCACTCACATAAATCGTGTCAATTCATTCCATCAATGATAGACTCCAAACACGCTGGAGGAGCATGCGACTTTAATTGAGCTCTTCTGTTGCCCTGGGCAACATTTATAATTGGCACTGTTTTGATAACTTCAAAAGTGTGGTATCTTATGTCCCTACTAATAGCTGAACTCTGATCTCTGACTGTGAGTAAAGAGGTTCTGGGGATCATACCACCCAAAATAGCATCAGAACAACAAGCGCAATGCATTTTCAACATTTAATTACCGGCATCGATACAATCAGTGGCATATTGCGTCCAAGGATTATGTTAATGAGCTTTGCAGTAGAATTTAGAAGCAGAAAATGTGTCATTGTGTGTAGTCGGCAATATATTTATCATGATAGACACGCTGCTTTATATCTGAACATACAGATACCTTATTTTGTTTAATTCAGTGCCTGAGTGTTCCCATTGAAACAGGTAGGGTTCAAAACCAAGGTCATTATTGCATGCCAAGGATATGATGGTATGATGTCACGAATTTCTCAGAATGGAAAGGTCAAAATGGCGATATATATAAATTGAAAAATAAGATTTAGTTAAAAGTTATAGAGATGCTAATTAAGGCAATAATTGCTACAAATCAATAATCAAATATCTTATCAATCAATACAATTCATCTTGTTCGTAAGGTGAACTTCTCTTTTCTTTTAAGACTTCTAATTATAATTAGTACATCCACTTTGCGAGGTGGTGTGTTCCAACTTGAACGTTGAGATAGAAGATTAATTAGATGTTATTCCCCATTAGGGAACTTGCAAACCCGCCATTTTGCATGTTGCATCATGGGAAACGTGATAATAAATGCTAATCGATTTGTATTATGAACAATATTGTTATATTGTCTGTAACCACAAATGATCAATTGATAGTCACCCTGACCATTGTGGGAGGTTTATTTTATCGGTAGCTTCAGATTAGGTAATACGATAACCTCAGATAATCCCATATTCCTTTGCGTCTGAGCATGCTCAGTCTGGATTGCAAGTTCCCTATTATTTCATATTTGTATTCATTCACCCAGGGAAAATGCGACTGACCTAGGGGCCTTTGTCACTACTGTCTAGCGAATCGTAGTGATACAACCCTTAGGTCACAAGTATTTTCCATGCTGAACGAAGAAAAAATTTGGAGAATAACATAATTATACCAGCGCCAGTAATATGCAAAGAAAGTAAATACAATTTTGAAAGTTTTGACTCATTTCGAACATGGCAGAACCGTTTGTCGTGATGTAGAACGACCGATGAGAGTATAGATACCATATTTATAGATAATGTACGATATTCTTTGATAACATTTGGTGAAATCATTTCAAATGCTATAAATTCAACAAAGTAGATTTGTAATACTATACATTAAAATTATGGTAGTTTGACTTGTCGGTTAATCAGTCATAACGTGTTCTAAAATTGGATTTGTCAAAGCCCCAAGCAACCATATTTTAACCACTATCAACATTTTTTTAGAATATAATAATTTACATTGTGTTTCTTTGGAACAATTTATTATTTCAAATTATGTGTGTAAACATATTATCTGTATAGTCTCACTAACACCTAGGGGTCTACAAGATGTATTACGCCAAGCGAAATTTTTGTTCGCCTTTTGTCATTCCGAAACTACAATGATTATTTGCGTGTATATATAGCAGACACTAGCATCACTGCTGGCGTATATTGAAATTAATCAGTTGCATGAACCATCCTCGAGCTCATTTCTACCCACTCTGCCTTTTCTCTTAATAAAGGGATATACTTTTCTCGTAACACTCAAAGAATTGTTTATACTATTTGCCACAATCGTTTATGGCTTCCATATCAAGTGTAAAAGTATACGGTTTTAATTGTTTTGATCATCAGCTCAATGGTAAATAGTAATGACTAGAATGTAAGCAATGTTAGCAGAGCAAAGTAAGTAAATAGTCATTGACTGGAGTGTAAACAATGTTAGCAGTACAAAGTAAGTAAATAGTCATTGTCTAGAGTGTAAACAATATTAGCAGTGCAAATCAAGTAAATAGTCATTGACTTGAGTGTAAACGTTGTTAGCAGTACAAAGTAAGTAAATAGTCAATGACTAGAGTGTAAACAATGTTAGCAGTGTAAAGTAAGTAAATAGTCAATGACTAGAGTGTAAACAATGTTAGCAGTGTAAAGTAAGTAAATAGTCATGACTAGAGTGTAAACAATGTTAGCAGTACAAAGTAAGTAAATAGTCAATGACTAGAGTGTAAACAATGTTAGCAGTACAAAGTAAGTAAATAGTCATGACTAGAGTGTTAACAATGTTAGCAGTACAAAGTAAGTAAATAGTTAATGACTAGAGTGTAAACATAGATGTCATGAAACACTGTCTAGATCTAATAATTCTGAAGGGAATAAACACTTAGGAGTCCTGAATATTCATTGTTTAACCACGAATATATTGTGTCTGCTGACTCCCATAATGCATTGGCCATGGCCCACAGCAAAGATGCCCCAGAATGGTACATAATCAACTTCCTGTTTCTCTGAAATCGTAAGTAATTGTAGGTGATGTAAAGTCATGAAATGACTCTCCAGAACCCATAGCTTAAGAAAATGTCTAGAAAATTTCCTTGAGTTGGTACCCCTTTAAGGATCGGATTTGAATGTTGATTTAGTTGTGTACTTGTCAAGTAATATTTATTTGTCTCTGGCGGACGACAGTTGCATCATAGTTCATGAATAACTAATTATCTCTTTGTTATCTACCATCCAGCAGCAAAGGTAATTCAAATGATTAATGTTAATGAGATGTGGGCGGTTTGAAAACCATACATAAAAAGAACATTCAACCCAACAACGCAATCAATCATTGAATCGTAATCTTAAATTAGAGGCTATCACACTGTGTTTACATTCAATATGTATCCATGCAACACGCAAGTCTAATTACCTATTCTTTATCAATGTTGATATACCAATCATCACTTTATTACACCTGTGCAGTATAAAAGCGTAAAGATATAAAATGCCTACAATCTAAATAAGTTTATGAAAATCTGAAGCCGCTAATGCTTCTTTTTTGATTATACAGTAACTAATTACTTCACACTTTTAACTTAAAGGGGAATACCCCTCTCATATATAAAGGTATTTGCATAAACTTTGTATTCTGGAAAGTGGTGTCATGATGGGTATTTATATTATATATATATATATATATATATATATATATATATATATATATATATATATATATATATATATATATATATATATATATATATATATATATATATATATATATATATATATATATATATATAGTTTTGGTAGTACTGGAACTCTTTCTTGGTTGTAACTCGGAGTTTCACGCATAGTGCGATACTCATTGATACTCATTGATACTCATCGAGTTATATATATATATATATATATATATATATATATATATATATATATATATATACATACATACATACATACATACATACATACAGACAGACAGACAGACAGACAGACAGACAGACAGACAGACAGACATACATACATACATACATACATACATACATACATACATACATACATACATACATACATACATACATACATACATATATTATATATATATAAGTTGTTGTTGACTATATATATACATATACATAAGTTAACAATGGATATTTATGACTCTTAATTCTATGCTTATTTCCTTCAGATAAATAATGATGTAATTTTAGTGTGTATCGAATAAATCGTCATGTCTGCTAAAACCCATCATGTCATGGTGTATCACTGGAAGATAAATAAAGGTTGAAATACTTTCAATTTGGTGTTTCGTGACAATTGAGTGAACATTATGTGATATGAAATGATGAAATGACTCTCCAGAGCCAACAGTTTATGAACCTTTATTTCATGGAGTGGTTTTCCAGTCTTAAGCTTATGAAGTGCTATTGTAGTTGTGTGTTTTTCAACACTCGGCTGTTCAGTCACTTTTGAGAATGTAGTCGGCATTGCGACAGCCATCGCTACTGCTACTAACTCAAAATTCATATATACTGTTTTCAGAACTCTCCGGTTTTTTTTTGTTAAATAATAAAGATTATAAAGGATATTATAGATTATTGGCCATAGAGGAGTACTTTAAATATTTTAAATATTTCATTCTCGTTACATAGTTGAAATGTTATTGAATTAACTATCAAACAAATCAAACACAATGAAAAAGTTGTCAACGTTTTGACTTCCAATAAATATTTTTTGAACTTTCGCCCGGACTTGTTAACTGTACACAGACAACAGGTGATAATAAGACCGCATTTGCGCATGCTCTGACACTTTGTTCGAGGCCAGGGTCAAGAGATACAACAATCTGAGTGGGTGTGACCATTTACTGAAAGGTTAGAATTATAGCAGACGATAAAAATGTTGCAGTGGCATGATTTTAAGAGTATATTCAAGGAGCACAATTTGACATATAAGTTGTGAAAAAATTAAAAATAAATTTAACGGACACCTATCCTGGTGAATAGTAAACAGACATTATTTCATCAAAGTTGAGTTTTCACGAGTATTGATTATTTACAATTATCGCCAATTTTAAGTTAAAAATGTTTTTAAAAAATATAAGAATACGGGAATTAAGTGAATGTTGCTGTATCTGGCGACATTTAACTTTAAAACGGTAAACAAAAAAAACGTTACTCAAAATATTCAGGACGTCCAGAGGAAAATTAAGTCGACGTGAGCGTTTTCTCTTATCGCGTCAAAAATAGTTGTTTTACTCTCTGTTTTTCAAATTTCCTTACTGGGTTTTAAAAATATCTGAATACACAGTATGATGATCTGTCAAAGGAACAGTCGATTCATCGTCAAAACGGCGATGAAAAACTCGATTGCTGTATACATTTTAAACAAGGACGGACGGCTATAATATAAACCTGCAGTTGTTTTGACAACATTTGTATAAAGAAACTTATTTCAAAGGCCAGAGCCAAACACCTGATACGTTTCAATAGCCAGGACTCTTAATCCATCTATATGATTATGGCTTATGATCCTTTTTATCTCTTAATTGCTTTTCACAGTTCTTATTATTCAATCTGATAATACGGCGTGTAATTATCTCCTTTATTTAAACCATAATCTCTAACACATGTATTGTCTCAGTATAAACCAATCATCAAAAAATTGGCTAAATTAATTAAATGTATAACTACCCAGTTAATGAAGCTACATTACTAATTGACATTTGGGAGATTAACTACGGATGTAAGTAGCCATTTTTGAGGAGAAAATCACTGCATGTCTAGTAATTGTAAAAACCGAATTTTCTACAATATTTGGATATTTAAAATCTTTCATTGCGTCATACTTTTACTTTCAATTGCAAACAGCAAGTTAGAGATCTTCCATTGTATATTGTCAATATGTTTTTAAAATGCTTGCTTTTGTTCAAAATACACTTTACAATCAGTCCGTATGATATTATCCAACTGATTCTACACAAAATATACGAAAATATTCACAAAATATTCACAAACTTACCTGTTCTTCTTCAGATTCTGATTTCTCGTCGTTGTATTTTTCGTGCGACTTGCTATATTTATCTAACTCGATGTCAGCCATTTTTATAAAGTTGTCTGCCGATCCTGCTTCGTTTAGTGTATACTAAGCCTCTGTTGAGATGCTCCAACCTGGACACCGAATACATGTACTTATGGAGAGAGGTGAAGAGCAACTGAAGTATGGAACAAGCTAATATTGTCTAACTGTGTATTTTAGAGCGGTTCGCCGTTTTATCAAGACTTATCTCAAGTACCCTAGTTAAAGTAATTTATTCAAGAGGTCTATCAAATGCCATCGTAGCTGTCATGATGCCACTGTGTATCATCACCATACACTATACATACTGTCAGTCCGAATGTGCCCATTACAAATAATCAAATATATTCTTATCATTTTTCATATTTCGTATTGAAATAAATGTTATTATATTATGTAATTATTTTGTTTTACTGCAAATATTTTATCGTATGAAAACGCCAACATGCAGCAATGGTTTGATTTACAGAGTTACATTCTTAACGTATATAAACACGAATTGGAGGCAGTTCAAATAACTAAACGTTTCTGTAAGTTACTGGACAAAGAAGGTAACATTAGGTGATTCAACGATGAGTCAGATATATTAATTTTTTGTTGAAATGTCTCCAAATACATCTCTCTGTTATTGTGAGATTGGGGCAATGCCCAACTCCCTAGACACACACATTGCATGCATACACATATCGGTCGGCTCGTGATAAAGTGACCCTTGTACAGATAACAAATCTAAAATGAACCAGGTGTAAACTGAACACCTCTCCTCAGGACAAGAAAGCAAATCTTTAGATTGTCATGCCATCAAGCCTTGCCCTATGGAGTCTGAAGGAACGGAGACAGCAGCCTCTCGGTAAAATCTGAAACTATGTAACATGACCAAACTAGATATCAATTAATATGCAAATAAATGTCATTAGTAGTCATGGAACGCCCTCGTAATGCCATACCCATGATATATCTAAGTATGCTATTATATGATTTGATATGATTTGATATGATAGAATAGGGTAGGGTAGGTAGGAGTATGGTATATGATGTATGATATGATATGACATGATGTATGATGTGATATAATATATATATGGTATATGATATATATCTGATATATGATATGATACGATACGATATGATACGATACGATATGATATAATATGATATATTAACATTATGTCAACACAATTTTTCATGACATCTTTAGCTAAAATAGATGATACATCATCTAATAGGTAAATATTGTTTGTATGCTAATTTGTCAATGATAATGCAAGTCTATACCACCATATATATAAGACATACCAAACATATATACTACTTGTTTCATAACATTATAAGCTTAAACGGAAGATGTCCCCTATAACTGGTAAACTGTATTCCTTGTACAGATTCTCCAAGAATCTAAAGGATACATACATACATACATACATACATACATACATACATACATACATACATACATGCATACATGCATACATGCATCCATGCATGCATACATACATACATACATACATACATACATACATACATACATACATACATACATACATACATACATACATACATACACATGATACATGCATGCATGCATACATACATACATGCATGCATACATACATACACACATACATACATACATACATACATACATACATACATACATACATACATACATACATACAATAATTGAGTTTTTGTTTTTCTAAAATGTATGACAATGTTCATGATAATTAATTGTTTATCATTTTCACAGTAGTTGTCTTTGATCAGCATTGTTTTTCCTTTCCTATGCTCTATTTCTACAAATAGTTGATAAGGTAATCATAGATAACCTGATTTTAGTGCCTTGATCCTAACAGTACAACGACTTTTACTCTAACATATTTATGTTGACCTGTATTTAACAGTGTGGGTGGCAACCGAACAAGACCATTCGAGAGATTATGATGACTGATGAGACGGAAAAATATACATGTATGACAAAGGTAGGGACGAGGGATAGATAGGTCCATCGTGAAGAGAATGATAAGGAGATAGATGGACAGGGATGGAGTTCTTTTGAAACTTTAAATTAAGATTGATAATGTTGGAAATTGTTACCGTGGTAATATTCAGAGTTCAACTCTTATCTTTTATTGTTGTGAACATTATTAAGACCTATTAGCTGCGGTTCAAACAATTAAGCCTGGTATCTAAGCAACTAGACACATATCACGCTAGTTTTAAACATTAGTACAGTGTGTTCATACCAGTGGTTGGTTATTCTACGACTAGCTTATCGATTCTTGTTATAGGTACGTACCTACTGTGATATATTATCAGCACCGCCACACCCTTGTTAACCTAAGGTTGTCTGGAACTGAGGATGCCCTAGTTTTGACTGAAAGTTGCATAAATTCCTTAAGTGAAAATACTTACACTAAACCTACATAATATATTCTAATGTCATGTTAACGTCAATATGCATGCCTTATATGACATTATGATTATCTTCTGATATCGTTAGTCTAGAATAGTTGATTACATAGTAGGGATTTCTGAACATTTTTTCAATATATCTTTCCGCCATTTCACTTTGAAAACTTTATTTCAAATGCAACAAAGACAGAATAAGCACAAAAATAGTCATTGCCCTAGACGAGCTTAACACAGCGATTCTTTTTTTTCATTATTTAAAAAACAATAAAATTGAAAACTGGATGATCTCAACAAAATTCAACTCAAAGGTTATAGCATCAACAGGTTTGAATAAACTATACTTTTTAATGCAGTTGTGTTCTTTTCTGTGGATGATACCCCGAGTGCACGTGAGTGATCACAACAAGCAGACCAATATGTAAGAAACGCCCTCATTGCACCAAAAGTTCATAACTTCCTTCTAACAAATCTTTGAATTGTGTTATCGTGATAGAAATTCGTGATAAAGTGAGCTTTTGATGTTACGTGGTTAATTAAGTGCTGTACAAATTTTAAAATTTGTTATATTATGGCAGGTCATTGGTTCAGCACCGAGGTCAACCCGAACTTCTGTCGTGTTAAACTGGCGTTAGGCGATATATTTTGAATCTGTTCAAGACATCTATCTCTTGGAAAACCAACACTACATTAGTTTCATGTAAGTATTTAGTGCGCACCCAACAAGAGGAGTAGAGATGAGTTCCAGCATATGTATCTCACTACTAGTGAAGGTGGCATTGTCCAACCGCAAGGGGGCGTCACACTCTACCTCCACCGACTCATGACCATGAGCCTGTCACAGGTATATTGGAAACGGACAATACTGATGCAGTGATGATTTGTTTTAGTATTTCTACAGCCGCTGTAACTTCTCAAGTCTAACTTTGTGTTCAAGTGGCCATATGAATGGTAGAATTGGTACCCATTTTGGATTATGGATTTAAAAAATAACTTTACTGTGGAGTTTTTTTGTCTACTTGGAATGAAATTAAAATAATTTGAGACAAAATATACCAAATTTACTTGTTTATATTAAACTAAATAAATTGCAAAAAAAATGTTTTAAAAATGTTAGTGTAACTTTCTGATCATTTTGTTAGTCCCTTGCATTTTATTGAGTTACTAACAAGGACATGGTCTATGCTGTTTCACATTCAATTTGTTATTCAAGTAGGAAAATGAGGTTTATTTAGTTTCGTTATTAAACATTCAAACGGACTATTACACAGAAATATCAACATCAGTCATTTCGGACCGGAAAAACCCAGACTTAGAAAACAGTATTGTCACCAGGTCAGAGCATAACTTTCAACTGAGGTAAAAAAAAAAAAAAAAAAAAAAAAAAAAAAAAACACCTCCGCAAGGGGGCGCCTGTTAAACGCCCTCGTAAAGAGGCTAGTTATTTAACGACGATGAGAAAATGGTAAATAGTTAGAATTTGTCTACAATTTCTCCGAGTACCACCATCACCACCCTGACCACAACACCCGCCTCACCACAGCCACCGTCACCACTTCCACAAAATTCCTCACCCCCATCCCGTAGACACATCCAAATATCTATGTATCAATATTGTGTAACATTTATTATTCAGAAGTGCAAAATTACTTCATGCTAGGTAGTTTTTCTGATTAATATTTGAGCCAATATCAACACAACATGGACAATTGAACCACTATAGATTGTTAATGAATGACGTGACCTTAGGCAACCTCCCTGTTTGGAGGACAGGAGATTCGAATACATAATAACTACGGAAATATCTCCATTTATTTAACTCGAGACTAGCATGAAGTATCATTCAAAAGTAATTGCTGTGTTTCATTTAATTTGAATCGATGTTGAATTTGGTCAAATGTTTTCCTTTGTCTCTGATCTGATAGATAACAAAGTTTAAATTCAGTGTTTTCGTGTCTAAAAATAATTGGAAATGGGTCAATTTATCCCACACACATGAGTAATGAATTGTGGTTTTTATAAGGGACAGTCAGCGTGCTCTTAAATTTGGGGGTTTGAAAACATGGCGAAGGCAAAAATATTCAAGAAGATGCCCCAGACCAAGCAGAAGGAGGCTAGGGAGGTAAGTGTTGTAGTGTATTGGCTGCGATTACTCATCTGTAAGCTCCACAGCGACGTACTTCATACCTATTTAGAAGAACAGGAACCTCGACGCCATGATTTCCAAGCTGGTATTTTACAATTTGTCTCTGTGTACAAGTGTGTACTATCGATCACATTCTTGTTTATAAAGTTTGTATTGTTAGTTTACAGAATATCGCATATTAGATTTACATATTTAGGTATAAGGATCATAACTAATATGTTTACTTAGCCAACGAATTATTAATTACTTACCTAGGGACACGTAAACAGTGAAAAGGTCGAAGCTGAGGTTACTCGATCATGACGCAAACATTATACAAGATGTGTTATTATCACCTGTACCTGTGACGTTTCATGCATTAACTTTGTAACAAACAAAACACTGCAATACCACTAAGATTTCGTGGAAAACTTGCATTATGAAAGATTGGGTGTTTGATCAGACTGTTGAAGCAGATACTGCTCATTTCATATTAGTGTTCGCTGGCTCTGGTTGATGCAGCACCGAGAGAAACCAATAAGAAACTGCACATGATACACTTTGATTGAATGGATACAATTTCCCTCGCAACATTTTGTCTAAATTAAATTGACCATGCAGACATGTAGACATTGGCGCCAGCGTGTCTGTGTCTATACTAGTGTAGTAAATTTAAATGATTTGTTTCAATCAGACTTGTTTTCTTAATTTAGTGTGGCATGTACAGTTTCTTATTGGTTTCTTCATGGTTGTATCAAACACATCCGGTGAACACTATCAGTATTGTGTGTGTATGTGTGTGTGTGTGTGTGTGTGTGTGTGTGTGTGTGTTTATTATACATATTTGCTGTGGGTGTGTAGGCATATCCGTATGTACGCACTTTGTACATAATTTATACAAGTATGTATAGAAATACCTGTGAGCAGTGTTAATTCACGTCTTAATTTCAGGTAAAGGTGACGTTTATGTTGGTGTATGCCACTATTGTTGTTTCATTTACTGGAAATGGACTAAGTGGTTACAGTGTAGGAGTTCTTGCTGCACCAACTAAGGTATTACCGGTTTTTTAGCGGTTTTTCATGCTATGACACGTGTGTGTTGAGGGAGGGGAGAGGGTGGGGATGGACATATGTGTTAAGATTAGTATAGTGGAAAGGTGATGATGATGATGATGGTGATGATGATGGTGGTGGTGGTGATGATGGTTGTTGTTGTTGTGGTGGTGGTGGTGGTGATGATGATGATGATGGTGGTGGTGATGATGGTGGTGGTGGTGATGATGGTGATCATTATGAGTATGGTGGTGGTGGTGGTGGTGGTGGTGGTGATGGTGGTGGAGGTGAGCTTATAAGAGTTTAAAGAGTATACTAGTATGCTCCATACAACTCTTTACGATTATGATCATAATGCTAAGCAGCGATATCTCACTAGCATGTAAACATACATTCTAATAAGTAAGTCACATGTTCTGTGTCTAAAAATATATTATGTGTGATATGTTCCTTTCAATCTTAGACGATACAAGATTTCTATAATCAGTCGTATACTGAGAGATATGGCGAAATGGCTGAAACAACAATGGATTTGCTATGGGCAACCACCGCCGCATCGTTTGCCATAGGTGGCGCTATTGGCGCTCTGCTAGCGCCACCAATAAGTGTCGTCATGGGCAGGTAAGAATACGTTGCACATTTCAACTGATTAAATTGTTTGTCAGACCTTAAGTTGGTAGAATGTGTCAAAGTTACCAAATGAATAAGGATCTGGCATTTATTTTGGATTTTTTTTTAATTTATAAAACAATTTTATCATGGTCTCCTACTTGAAAATTCAATGTGAAAGAATTTAGACCAAGTCTGTGTTTGTAACTCAATACATTGCAAAAACCTATAAAAAGTGTTTAACAAGTTTGTTATTGTACGTACAAACATTTCACATATTTATTAATCTTCTGCAATTTATTGAGGTACGAAAAAGACTTGGTCGATGTTGTTTCACATTGACTTTTCAAGTAAGAGACCATGATAAAATTGCATTTTTTTTATAAATTAAACTCCTAATAAATACCCAATTTAATACAATGGATATTTTCAAGGAAAAGTAGAATAAAAAATCCGATATAAATTGTATCATTTTTTACCATTAATAACTTAAATTTAGTGTTACTCTTCTTTTTTAAATTACTTTATTTACAGAAAATTTGGTTTACTTCTTATCAACGTATTTGCCATCAGTGGTGCATTGATGTACGGTGCCAGCAAATCAGCAAATAATTTTGAATTGGTGATAATGGGTCGTATTGTCATTGGCTTTTACTGTGGTAAGTCCTTTCCCCAAATGTGACATTCAATCATGAGGGCGAAAGACTAGAAAATAGTTTTGAAGCTGGGCCAAGCTACTCGATTTCAATATTGTCCTTACATAGTAAGTTTACTGCTCAATCTATCCGTCTATTATGCAGTGACAGCAAACAGGACTGTGTACATATTAATAATACACGTAGATTAAGATAATCAAGAACTCAATGTGACGTGACTTCTGAATAGTATGTCGCTTATGGTAAAATGGAAGATATCAGTTTTCATAAGACAAGAAGATGACCCCTGGGTGCCTTTGTTATTTCAAAAGGGCCAGAAACTAACTTTCATGTGAAAAAGTTGGGGAGAGTTTTAAAACTTTGACTATCAAAGATAGATGTATCTTGTTGCACCAAATTGGCGTTTACGGTATCACCCTATGGTGATTTCTATTCGGTATAGTCTTACCCTTTAACACAATACAAGACACATTGGATTTCATTTCAGGCATTCTCCGAACCATTGCGACCTTATTTTTATCAGAAATATCACCAGATAAATATCGCGGTGCTGTAGGGTGTAACCAAAAGTTATTTTTTGCGATAGGTATTGTCATAGCACAGGTGAGTAAATAAAGTATTTGACATTGTATGCATGATTTTTCATTGGTAGTTGCACAGCAATTATGACTGCTGGTGGTGAACTATTATGTTAATATGTAGCAAGTATGCTTATACGCAATTTATCTTTCATTTGCTGCCATATGAGCCTGATTAGTATGATTTTAATCTGAATGGTTTCACCTATGATGATAGAAATGTCATTTGAAGTTATGTGTGATGATATGCCATGTCATGTAGTGTGACGTGATATGACCTGAAATGACGTCATGTCATATCATCTCATTTCATGACGTGGTCATGATGTCATGTCAAATCATGTCATGTCATATCAGGTCATGTGATGCGATGCCATGCGATGCGATGTACGTACGTACGTATGTATGTATGTATGTATGTATGTATGTATGTATGTATGTATGTATGTATGTATGTATGTATGTATGTATGTATGTATGTGTGTGTGTATGTATGTATGTATGTATGTATGTATGTATGTATGTATATATGTATGTATGTATGTATGTATGTATGTATGTATGTATGTATGTTCATTTGTTTATTGTTTGTTTTGATCCGTTGACCTTTTAATTTCAACATTTTACCTTTTTTGTTTCCATCCATATCTGTGCACCAGGTACTTGGTATATTCGTATTGAATACAGACGATACGTGGCATTACCTACTGGCGATAACAGGGTTATTCTCTGTACTTCATTTGATTCTGTTTCCTCCATGTCCTGACAGTCCACGTTGGTTGTTGATAACTGATTACAATCCTGCAGCAGCTAAGAAAGGTAAACATCAGGTCATTGTGTAATTTATTTAATTGATTTCCATCTCCAAGACACCATGCCATTGGACAACGAAAGTCACGTGATACCATCACTTAGCAATCAGTTCAAACCGAAGTAAACGGATCTCCAAAATCCACAACAATATTTCTAATCAATTTTCCCGTTTTCGTCCACCATTTCTGTAAAACACATTCTTCCTATTATAAATTATAGCATTGAAGAAGTACTATGGCGCCTCTGATGTCAACTGGGCTGTGGAAGAAATAGTGCATGAACATAAACAGGAACTAAAAGAAAAACATGTTGGCTTGATAGGTTTATTTGCAAACCCATCATATAGATTACCATTATTGATCAGTGTAACAGTCATGTCATCAGTGCACTTCTGTGGAATTCCTGCTGTGAGTTGAAAATTAATTGCTGTTAAAATTTACTTTTTTCTGATTAATCATATAACATCTATCAATTTATTTATGTCCACGTCATGGATATTGTTATCCACAAATATTGTAAGTGTCGACAAATAACGACACAAAACTGTACTATGGTTTAACAGAGAATTCGTTTAAGAAAAGTTACACTACTCACACACATGCCTTTGCCAACAGAAAACTTCAACTCAGCAGGGAGTATACCAAATACATTTAGGGACTGAAAGAGAAAAGTCAACTATACAGCATAAATTGGGCTATCATCTCCAAAGAAGCAGCTTAGTAATACAATCATGAAACAAAACTATGTAATATGTGATTAACTGACAGACTGTGTGTTACCATTGATGATAAGATCAAATTACTAAACAAAAGATCAGAGTTGGTCTCGAAATGCAGACATGCGTCCCGGAATAAATTCTACCTCGCCAAATACATCACAAATAACTCCCAATAAGAAATAGATTAATCCGACACTCTTGTTACGCAATGTTACAAAAATTTTATGCGAACTATATATATA
Source organism: Glandiceps talaboti (assembly GCF_964340395.1). Classification (NCBI taxonomy): domain Eukaryota; kingdom Metazoa; phylum Hemichordata; class Enteropneusta; family Spengelidae; genus Glandiceps; species Glandiceps talaboti. Next base: position 5,207,635 of record NC_135569.1, read on the forward strand.
GACAAACTGTGTCAACCACCTGATGATCGCAATGCTCTCTCTCTCTCTCTCTCTCTCTCTCTCTCTCTCTCTCTCTCTCTCTCTCTCTCTCTCTCTCTCTCTCTCTCTCTCTCTCTCTCTCTCTCTCTCTCTCTCTCTCTCTCTCTCCCTCTCTCTCTCTCTCTCTCTCTCTCTAAAAATATTTATACTTTGTAGGATAGACATTGCTGTCTGACTCCACTTACATCAATAAAGAATTTTGATTTTGGCAGTTGCTTTATAATCTTCTAACAGTTAATAAAAGCAAATATTCATTTTTTTATCCAGATGTACCAATATGCAGGCTTTTTATTTGAAATGGTATGGCCAAACAACCAAGACGCGATAAATTTTGCCATATTGGGAATGGGTCTTGCCGAACTCTCGGCTTCTGTTATTAATGTAAGTCGCTAACAACATAAATAACATGCTAAGGTCAGAGTGTTATTTATTGTATTTCTCTTTTCTTAACAATGGCTTAATTACCAGCCTGATTAGTGATAATGTTTAGAAATAAGAATTATTGAAGGGGAACAGAAGCGAGGCTGATTATAACTTAGATCCATTTTTGTATTCTTAAGAACCGGGAAAATTCTTCTTTTTTCATCAATTCTGTATTGCGCACACGACCTCTCTAAAAGAGAGTAATAAAATACATATCTGGCTGTGTACAGGCCTTCTGTACACTGGAGCGAGACGTTTTAGGAAAAAAAGAAAGTTAGGAGCTCCTAATATCTTTAAGAAATAGCCTCAACATTTTGCTTTTATCCTCTCCAGATTTTTATAATCGACAGAGTTGGTCGACGACCGTTACTCTTATATACATGTGCCACCATGGTATTTTTCAACGGACTGATAACACTTTCTCTTGTTTTAGCGGTGAGTAAATATATCCAAAAGGTATTGATACTATGTAGGCGATTTCGTATAAATGAAAAGAACCTATAAAGATGACAAAAGATTGCTTTCGTATATATTTCTTTGCTTCATACCTCGATGTCATGATAGGCGAATGGTTTGAGTAGCCGGCCTTGATTCTGCAGGTTGCAAGTTCGAGTCCCCTCGCGGTCATTTGTTTCTGAAGTTGAGCCACAATTGTGCCTCAGTCAACTCAGCTGTTTAATTGGGGACCTGGTAGGATAGAGGTTGCTATGTGAATGCTTTGATATATATAATTCCATGTCATTACAGAGGCTGCAATGGGTTGTATGCTCTCCAGGAAGCATACAATGAGGAAGTTAAGGTCGTTGTGCCGCAATAGATCCGTACCAGGAGTAATAATTGGGTGGGGAGAGCACTATATAAAAGCCAACATTATGATGATGATTATTATTATTATTATATAATTTTTGGGTTTCTTTTTGTTTGTAGTTTGTTTCTATTGGTAAAGTGACATATGTACATGTATGTATGTATGTATGTGATCTCAATAATCAGCCCATTGAGTATTTCAATAATAATATAATATTCATTACTATACTCAATGACTATTAATGAATTACTGAATGTTGCAATTCGAAAGCTACGATGTATATATATATGAATTAACATCGCTAATTTTTACAATTCTTTTTTTGACCCACTTTTCAGAATCCAAATCATGCAAATGCGTGGACGTACGTCACTATGGTGTGTATTTACTGTTCAATATTTGCATTCTCTATTGGCCCAGGTATGTATGTATGTATGTATGTATGTATGTATGTATGTATGTATGTATGTATGTATGTATGTATGCATGCATGCATGTATGTATGTATGTATGTATGTATGTATGTATGTATGTATTTTGCAAAGTCGCACATATTTGACGGGTGCCACTTTATCATGCACGTTTCGTGGCCTACATAAACTTCACATGCATGCACGGAAAGCCTTCCAAATATACTATATGAAACATTGGTAACACATGAATGTATATATGTAGGCGTGCAAATATGTATACTCTGTGTAAGTTTCATTTATGCACCTGTTTCAGCAAACATGGGGTTTATACTGCCTCCTGAGCTTTGGTCTCAAGGCCCTCGACCGATTGCTGTTAGTGTGTCTGTCCAAGTATATTGGTGGTCAATGTTCTTTGTAAACCTTACATATCCTTATCTACAGGTAAGTAATTTATTTCGTAACAAAGGTTGATACTAAGAAAGGTGGGCCCTACTGATGACGTGCAAAGTCTGGATATAGATTCTTTTGTTAATGTTGGCATTGAAATAGTCTGTTTACGGCACTGATCTGTGAGTGCGATAGTTCCCGCACTCTCAGCTTGGTGAAAATACTCTCATAAAGAGTATCGGTAGCCATGGATGTGATGACATACGTCAGATTGTGATAATTCAAACGAAATCATTATGAAAATGAACACGTTACACAATAATAATATTATTTATATTATTTTAGCACACGAATGTACAAATCACCTAATTTATTGTTCTTCACAGAGTGTATTTGACGCCTACATGTTTGCAATTTTTATGATGTTGATGGTTTACTACACCGTGTTTACGTACTTCTTGGTGCCGGAGACTAAATTACGGAGCTTTGAAGATATAGTAGAACAATTCCGTCATACAAAGAAAGCAATGAATACGAGTAAGGAAAACGTGCATGATGTAATAGGAATGGACAGTGTAAATATAACTAGTTATTCTAAAACGTCGATCATAAAGTGGGAATGACTTGAAATGATTCGTTGAAAAGATCGTAAAATTGCAGCCGTTTTCATCTGTGATGTCGCTCACCCTCGCCCTCTATTCCCTCCCTGTCTGTTTATCTCCTCTCTGTCTAAGGACAAAGCTCTAGATATTGAGCGAGTGCAATTCAAATTTTGCCGTTATGGTGTCCAAAACTAGACACATACAAACATTTCAAATCTCTTCTGCAGTATGAAAATTATCTGTCAAATATCGATAAGATGATATTTCGAACAACTCTTTGTAGATTTAGAGCTTCTAATCACAATTTAGCGATAGAAAAGGGAAGGAGAGACGGTGTATCTAGAGATAGAAGAATATGTATTTTTTGTAACATTGGTAATTTCATTGAAGATGAATTTCATTTTTGTTTAATATACCCTGTATATCAACAATTGAGAGAATTGTATATTCCACAATATTTCTTTCAGCCTCCTTCGCAATTTAAATTTTATTCTTTGATGAGAACAAATTATGTTCATACTCAGAATAATTTAGCAAAGTTTGTATTTTTTCATTTCCGTTTACGCCAAAGTATGATGGACTAATTTTGGTTGTATTTGCTATTATTATTATGTGGATTTGTATACATGTACCATTGTTGATTGTCACAACAAACCTCTACACTAGCAGTTTTTTGTATACACTGATTTCTGTACGTTAGGCCGGTGGCCACGGTACTTTGAATAAAGCATATATATATATATATATATATATATATATTATCTCCTCTCTGTCTGTCTGTCTGTCTGTCTGTCTGTTTGTCTGTCTGTCTGTCTGTCTGCCTCTCTCTCCCCCCCCCCTCTCTCTCTCTCCCCTCTCTCTCTCTCTCTCTCTCTCTCTCTCTCTCTCTCTCTCTCTCTCTCTCTCTCTCTCTCTCTCTCTCTCTCTCTCTCTCTCTCTCTCTCTCTCTCTCTCTCTCTCTCTCTCTCTCTCTCTCTCTCTCTCTCTCTCTCTCTCTCTCTCTCTCTCTCTCTCTCTCTCTGCATGAGATGTAATTTTAAATTCACCAACAGCCAGCCAGCCACAGTCATGAACATCATGTCTTTCTTAGTCAAACACACATTTCTAACCAATAACACATTTCCCCATAAGTTAGTGTTTATTTAGACAGTTATCTAATGTCCGAATATGGTATGTGGTCAGCTCAGGATGCTGTTTACGTCACTATAGCAGCTGGGGTTCACTTATTGGATGAACAACATTCTGTACTGATTGAGGGACTTTGACCAGACTGTAGTTAGAAACCACAGTTGGCATCCAGACTATTCTCGGGGTAATCTGATTAAAATCCGATGTAGATGTCGGCTAATCGTTCATTGCTATTTTACCTTCGTTATTTTGCCATGAATTGACCTTCGTGGTACATGTTTACGTTTTTATCCTGATGGCCATAAGGATAAAAAACGTAAACATGTACCACGATCGTTATGTTATAACCCATAGACTATGAATATGACGATGGGTAGCCCCGCTCGTGTTTGGATAACTTCACCACTCTGCACATGCGCAAATGACGTGAACTATCGCACACATGCAACATCGCCAAAGTTGGACGCTAGTATTTTTTATTTTAAATCATCGTACAACGGGAATTCTATTTACACTATAGCGTATATTATAATCTAGAGAAGACCAAAAGTCCTCATGACGATGTCACAGACCAATATCAAAGAGGACAAAGAAGTAAGTCGTATTTAAAACTTAACATCAATTTTAGCCAGAGGGTCACTGTCCCGCAAAGTTATGGTAGCTCGTGATTGTCATGGCAACATAGTGTGTTGCTAACTCATTACTGTTTAAATGACCAGCAAGTTTATGATTCATAAATTTACACATATTACAACATAATTTAGCAAACAGCCTATGCACCAAAACAGTACATCAATCATTACAAACAACCTTGAGGTGTTTTTTGTTTAAATAATTTATGCAAAATTAACCCTGCAAATGCAAATACTATCTCTATCTTTGTGTACCCTGTACCCGGACCTCTAATCTGTAACATCTTTAAGTACCTTGTATTTACATTTACGACTTCTATAATCTTAATTCTTATGAATGATCACCCAGTAATGTCATAGTGAACTATCTGAATTGTTTCCTACGTTGCTAGACTAGTAGTGATGAGTTATGGTGATAAAGTCAAATAATTCCATAAGCTCAAAACAGTTTTATGAGCGGTGGGATTAATTACAGACAAGAAGAAACAAACATTTTTTTGGCCTAAGGGATTACTTCATTTAAAGTGGCCATATGGGTGAGGACTGGGCGGATTTTTCATTCATGAAATAATTTATCATGGCTTCCTACTTGAAAAAGTCAATGTGAAATGACATCTGTGTTTGTTTGTCACTCAATACATTGCTATTTATTTAATTTGTAAAAGAATGTTATCATGGCTTCTGACTTGTAAACTCAATATGAATCAACATATGACAAGTCCTTGTTTGTAACTCAATAAATTGCGAATAAATTAAAGTGTAAAATCTTTGTTATTGTATGTACAGTAACCAACAATTTACACATTTTCTATCTTTTGCCAATTCTCACCCATATGGCCACTTTAAACACTTCATGGCTGTATTTTGTTTTCAATTGCATACGCGTAGCACGTTATATAATTATCGACGCACTTTGCCGCCTTTTTCTTACAACTACTATGTTACAGATTTAGTAAAATAGCAGACGAACACCTCTTTCCTACAGTATGAGATGCGGGTCGTGTATTCAATGTTTGCTCGTGGTATGGTTGATATCAATAAATATCGTTCATTCTTTCTTTGAGATAAGACACACAGATGCAATCAATAAAAAGAAACGAAATCCACCAGGACACTGACGATGAACAAAAAAACAGGCAGGTAGGCAGACAGACAGACAGACAGACAGACAGACAGACAGACATACAGACACTCACACACACACACACACACACACACACACACACAGATTTATTTAATGACAATATGACGCCATCTTTTTCTCCTTTTGGTACATTTTACACAGGTAAATGTGACGTTTTTCTTGGTATATGCATCGATAATTGTGTCGCTTGCTGGAATGGGACAATATGGGTACAATGTTGGTGTATTGGCAGCACCGACTCAGGTATGATACAACCTACGAAAGAACACCAGTGCGTTTGCTTAAATGTAGTGAGCTAAGGAAAGATTTTATGCAAAGACAAAATTAGGTGAACACAACAATTTAACTGATAAAAAACAGCGGCTGTCTCTGACGTACGTTCAGGTTACGCTTTTATCAGTTTGTTTATGTCTGTGGAAGTTATAATGTAACACGAACAGTACTCATACGCCATTGTTCTAGCATCATGTAGCATTCTATCAGCAAACAGTCATTAGATCCCTGCTCTTGTGGTGTTTATACTTTGTTAAGTTACCAATACGTTATGTCTCATTCCTCCTTACCACACACTGGTGTTATATCGCGGATTGTAGTTGTTTTGACTGGCATTAATACATTCAAACATATTCTGACAAATGAAGTCACAAAGCCATGTGACAGGGTTTTAGATCAATCGTCTGATTCACAGACGTCCACAATACGAAATCATATCAAGTAGACGGGACTCTTATGTTGTTGTCGACAGTGGTAGTCGGAACTTGGGATAACTAAGAGAATATATGGTGACCACGAGGCAACTCATCGTGTTTGCCATGCCAACAAACAACAAGAAGTACTTCATCCAGACGAACGTTTCGGTTGACATCTGAACTTCAAGCTCACACTTTTCACATTTGCCATTTGCCATTTTTTTCATGAAACTTCTCATGTGCCCTACTAACAGAAGAAACTCTGGGGTCATACATATCTTCATTTCTTCATATTATACCTTATGTCTATATAAACAAAGAAACCACGTTAGCAAAAATGATTATTCATCATTCAGAGATATATTTTTGTGTATGATTTGGTGTATTTCCTTTGATAATTTTAGGCAATACAGGATTTTTATAATCAGTCATACACTGAAAGATATGGTGAAATGAGTCAGTCGACGTTGGACTGGTTATGGGCAATGACAGCAGCAAGTTTCGCCGTAGGTGGTGCCATTGGAGCAATCGTGGCCCCACCTATCTCCGACGTGATGGGCAGGTAAGGGGGTGTCATGGGGGAGGGGGGAGCTGTATATAGAAAGGCTACTCCCCTTCATAAAGCCATCAAACATCGAGACATTCAAATAAATGCATTCCATCTTCATCCAAGACAAAGAGTACCCTCGGTCCAGGTTGGGGAAATTAACCCTTAATAATCATAACATTTATTTTGATCAATTTGGGATTCGACATCTCATGATGACTTTCGCCCCCCCCCAACACCCCCCCCCCATCCCACCCCCAACTGAGCCTCTTATTTCTGGCCATCCTTCAAAACACAAGCTAATAGCATTTGAATTATATGGAAGCCTTGCAACACTTGGACCATACTTTGAGCATGCAGATTGAGTATTGCATCTCGACACAACCATACGAACGTGTGATTCGTGGCATTGTAAAAAGACACTTTTTTTCTGAACGACAGATTTTTCAAGTGACATGTCTACTCCATGGTATATTTTTTATTTATATACAGGAAGTATGGTTTACTGCTAGTCAACGTATTCTCCATCAGTGCTGGCTTGATGTTTGGGAGCAGCAAAGTGGCGAATAATTTTGAATTGGTGATAATGGGTCGTATCGTTGTTGGCTTTTACTGTGGTATGTACGCTCACTTTCAGCTGACTACATTGTCAGACCATGTTAAATTTCAGTTAAAGAAACATCGATTGAGAAAAGTAAATTAAACTACAGGGAATTTAAAATTAATTAGCGTTTCACTCATGGGACACGCTAGTTTTTTTATAGACACAAAAGTCATATTAAAACTTTACAAGATGAATAATTATTTTCAATCACTTAACCAGCAATATATATTTACTGACAATAGGGAACTTGCAATCCAGACTGAGCATGCTCAGATGCAAAGGACTATGGGATTATCTGTGGTTATCGTAATACCTAATCTGGAGCTACTGATAAAAACCCTCCACAATGGTCAGGGTGACTATGAATTGATTATCTGTGGTTGCAAACAATGAAACAGTATTGTTTACAATACCAATTCATTAGTATTTATTATTACATTTCCCATGATGCAACATTCAACATGGCGGATTTGCAAGTTCCCTGTTGTTAAAATACTAATAATTAGACACTGTGCAATCTTAATTAGAGGTCTACTTTATATATCAGAATAAGTTGCATCATGAGTCATTGGGGTGCAGATTTTTAGATGCGGGCCCAAATATCTATAGTGCAGTTACACTCACATGATTGCTACAGACTCATAATTAGAAACCTAGGCAGTGAGGGCTGCATTTTTAAAGGGAAAAAAATCAAGGGCTGGTTGAATTATAATACAGTGGCCTCAGTTGCATTACAATGATATCATCACAGCCAACTTTCTGCAGTCCTGTGGCAGTGCAGGGCTGCTGCATGACTGCAGCAGGACTGCTGCAGCACTGAAATTCAGGACTGCGCGCATGACTGAAAATTCAGGACTGCGTGCATGTCTGAAAATTCAGGACTGCACGCATGTCTGAAATTCAGGACTGCACGCATGTCTGAAAATTCAGGACTGCGCAGCGCGCATGTCTGAAAATTCAGGACTGTGTGCATGTCTGAAATTCAGGACTGCATGCATGTCTGAAATTCAGGACTGCATGCATGTCTGAAATTCAGTACTGCATGCATGTCTGAAATTCAGGACTGCTGCTTGACTGAAATATTTTTGCATCCTTCTATTTCAAGTCAAAGCTATTTTGTGTATGTTGTGTGCATTGATAAGTAGTACACAGAGGATTTTTTATGGGGTTATGGGAATTCAATATCATCATTTCATAGAGTCCAAAAGTATCTATAATCATATTTGCAAGTGTTTTGTGCCTGTAGAATAGTACTTGCTGCAATATTGCGCTTAAAAAACCCAGAAAAATGATGTATTCAAAATTTGTGATTTTTAAGTTCTTGAAAGAGGATGTGCAGGAGGTGCCTTCAAGATATTTGAAATAAAGTCATGGCTGCCTACTTTTAATCACAAAATACATTTTCCGCAATACAAATTTTGTAGTGAATGGTGAATATGTTTACACTTGTGTTCTTCTGTATGAAATATTTTGTAACAATATTTTTGTGGGTGTATATTGACAAAAAATCACACCGAAAATGTACTACTTTGCATAACAACATCATATTTACGCTTACTTAGGGAGTCACTTTACTTGTCCGCCATAGTTTGCAGGTTTTGTATGATATCATGAACAGTAAGTTTTGAGCCAGAAAAACATCAAATTTATTCACTCCTCGGATAATAATTTTGGTTAGTTACACTTCTTTGATACAAAAGAAGAAAGTTCACATATAATACGGATGATTTTAACTGGAACTTCAGAAATTTTTAGACGATTACAAATTGCCAGTCGTCTGCATGCTGTGCTGTCTGCTGCTGTCTGTACAAATTGATCTTCCTACACGGGATGACTGCCACTGACGTATTAATACTTTTTAAAAGAAGAAGCTGGTTGACATATCAACAGAAGTTAGCTTTGGTCATAACTTGCACAGGTGAATAGCTTTATTTATTCCCTCCTCCCCTCACCCATGTCCCTTATGAATCTACTTGTTTCTGTCCTGAATATCGACTCTTTTCACATTCCAGTTTCACATATAATGATAGCTGCAATAATTGTAGCGTTTGATGTGACTTTGAGGGCTTTTTCGTCTGTTTTTGTGCCTTTTTCGTTCCGACGTTTAACCCGAATCAAACGCTACAATTCCTCTAATGCAAATGCAAAAAGACGGAAGCGATTCAGATCTGAATCGCAAAGTTGGGCGGACTTTTCTGCTAAATTACGCCTTATCTGGCAAAATATCGGACATTTCCTAACGCCAACATTAATTACAGCGCCTTCAAGACCAAAAAAGTGTTCAGAGGTACCCCAATTCCGTCAGAATCCCCATTAAATACATTCTTTTTAGTAAGTATATTAAATTTGAATTATTAACAAAATTTAAAGTGGTCATATGGATCTGATGAGAATGGGTATTTATTTTGAAATTAGGCCTAATAACAAAACTGTTAAAATTAAAAAGACAATAGAAAACTGTTGTTCTAATCTGTAATGGTTGTACATCTTATGAGAAGAAACCAATAACACAGCGACCATAGAAAACATTACTTGAACTTGACACTCACATATAAAAAAAAATACTTTAAAAAATAAAACAATCTACCCCCCCCCCCCCACCTATTCTAAAATTGAGTGTAATCAGAACCATACAATTTTTTTTTTTTTTTTTTCATCTTATTATCATATAAATGAAAGGACAACTTTGCTATTTCTAGTACAGAATAGTACAGAAAATGTACATATTTACAACTCAATAACTTAAATAACAGAGTTACTGTATTAAATACATATGAAATGCATTGTATATAAAGTACGTAAACTCAATTACACCATACTCAAGCCAGGTTATTGTCTTTGAACAGAAACTGTGGATAATATATCCTGGCTGTTCTACATGTATGTCACTGGTTTTGCGTTGCCCTAAATATAAGTCAAAACATTCCAAAATGCCATTATCTTTCCAATTTTTGATAAATTATGCTCAATGAGGTATAATTATATTATTGCTCAACATTTTACTTCATTAAGCTGGAAAAGATTTGTGGCCTAAGGGTTTGTCACTACAAGTCGCTAGACGAGTAGTGACAAAGGATCCCATAGGTTACTCATATTTTTATTGACTGAATGAAGAAAAATATTGGGAATAATATATAAGTAATCAGTCCTGTCCCGTCTGCACATGTATCTGTCGCATTCCCATTACAGATAAACACAAATTACTCACTTTAATCACAAGTAAACTCAATTAATAAAACTTTATGGATGGTGATGTTTTAATGTATGGCATGTGTTGAAACATCACAATGCATAAAGTTTGCTTACTTGAGTTTATTTGTGATTAAAATTGAGAAATTTATGTTTATCTAATTTTTGTATGAATCTTTTGAATTTTCTTGCATGTACAATGACAAAACTTTTTGCGGGGTTTTTGCAAGTTATTGAGTTCCCTCTACCATCATGAAATTGGTATATGTTGGTTCACTTTATTTTTTCAAGTAGAGAAATATATTAAAGTTTTTGATACTGTAATCCAAAATTTATTTGTCATCCATTTGGCCACTTTACAGTGACATAAATTAGTCTTGTATTTCTCCTTTTTAGCACAACTGAACTGTGGTTCAGTAGTGCTATAGGGATCGCCCGGCGTCTGTCTGTCTGTCTGTCTGTCTGTGTGTGTGTGTGTGTGTGTGTGTGTGTATGTGTGTAAACAACTTAAACTCAAAAACTGCTGAACCGATTGCCATGATATTTGGTGGGTCCATTACCTTGGGTGTCTAGTTGGGAAATTGTTCAAATCAAAATGATCACATCACAGATGTGTGATTTGGGTCATAAAATGTGATTTTTGGTCAAAAAACTTAAACTCAGAAACTACTAGGCAGATTGGTGCGAAATTCTTAAGGGGATGTAAAGTAAGATTTGTCCATGACGGGATGATTCCAGCAGTGATATGCAAATTAGGGCTAAAAATGTGTCTTTTTGGTTAAAAATCTATAATTCCAAAACTACTGAGCAGATTGGGCTGAAATTTAATGGGAATGTATCTAGGGATGTATGGACAAAGAAATATTAAGCATACCATGATTCCATGAGTGATATGCAAATTAGGTGTAAAAATGTTCATTTTTGGTCAAAAACTTATATCTCAAAAAGTACTTGGTCACCGAGTCTGAAACTTGGTGAGATGTTTCTGCATGTTATTCTTCAAAACATTTTGACAAAATTGGCCCTAGCAACCATGACCACGCCCTTAGCAACAACCAAATGGCAGTATATTTTGGTCAAATAACAACATCATATGGTAGGCAAATGAATAAACATTCAAAAAATGTATGCAAATACCGTAGCAACCATGACCACGCCCATAGCAACAGCCAAACGGTCGTGTATTTCACAAAGATAACAACAGGGATTAATAGACAATTGAATAAACGTTCAAAAAATGTATGTAAATTTGCCTAGCAACAAGACCACGCCCATAGCAACAGCCAAATAATCATGTATATTGCAAAGATAACAGGAATAGAAAGACAAATTTATAAACATTCAAAAAATGTATGCGAATGTGCCTAGCAACAAGACCACGCCCATAGCAACAGCCAAATAATCATGTATATTGCAAAGATAACAGGAATAGAAAGACAAATGAATAAACATTCAAAAAATGTATGTAAATATGCCTAGCAACAAGACCACGCCCATAGCAACAGCCAAATAATCACATATATTGCAAAGATAACAACAGGAATAGAAGACAAATGAATAAACATTCAAAAAATGTATGCAAGTGTGCCTAGCAACAAGACCACGCCCATAGCAACAGCCAAATGATCACATATATTGTGAAGATAACAATGGAGATTAATAGACAATTGAATAAACATTCAAAAAATGTATGTAAATATGCCTAGCAACAAGACCACATCCATAGCAACAGCCAAATGATAGCATATATCGTAAAGATAGCAACATGGTTGGATAGGCAACTGGATAGTCATTCACCAAATGAACACTTATTGTTCGCATGTTAGCATTTTTAAAAACTGTACAGTTGTGCTACAACGCCATTGGCGGTATTTTTACAGTATATGCTACAATTGCTATAGTACTGTATGACAGTTACATCATCTTAATGTGGCCATATGGATGAGGATTGGGTATTTATTTTGGATTTTTAATTTATAAAACAATTTTATCATGGCTTCCTACTTGGAAAATCAATGTGAAACAGCACATTTCAAGTCCTTGTTTGTAACTCAATAAATTGCGAAAGCTTAATAAACGTGTAAAATCTTTGTTATTGTACGTACAATAACAAACTTTTTAGGTATGTTTCAGCTTTTTGCAAAGTATTGAGTTACAAACAAAGACTTGGCATATGTTATTTCACATTGACTTTCCATGTAGGAAGCCATGATAAAATTGTTTTATAAATTAAAAATCCAAAATAAATACCCAATCCTCATCCATATGGCCACTTTAACATTAATTTTGTAATTGTACACTATAACAATACGTTTTCTACTCTTTATGATCAGACTGATATGTTAGGCCTAATAAAAAAAATTGTGTGGTTCCGATTATGCACAATTTTAGATTTTTTATTTTATTTTACTTTATTTTATTTTTATGTGTGAGTGTCTAGCTCAGGTTTTCCATTGTTTTCCAATGGTCTCTGTGTTGTTTATTTCTTCCTATCAGATGTACAGCCATTACAGTTTGGAAGAACAGTGTAATATTGTCTTTTTAAGTTGATGTCAGTTTCTGCATCCACTATTTCTTGTGAGACTTCAAATTTCTTACAATTTTAATATTTCTTTCTCGAATACGTAAAAATAAGTTTAGAGTGAAAAGCTAGGAGGGGTCAAGTAACCGAAACCAAACAATTATTCTTTTTAGGCCTTATATATAGTTTGACAATTTATTTTCCTCCATTCTCTGCAATTGTTTTGTTAAATAATGATGTTCATTGTACATCTTCACTAGTGAAAAATAAGTTCTTGTTTTTTTACTACTTTTGTCTTTAGGGATGCATAGAGAACCTATGAATTGAACAAGTAATGGAGATGAGGCGCAAAAGAAGAGCTTGACAAGAAATTGTACAAAGTTTTCACACAGCTTGAAGAACTATAATTTGATAAACTTATGTATCGGCCCATTTATCCGTACATCTTCCTGAACATAACAGTGCGTTCTGCCATCTACAAGAATCTAAGGCTTTTTTACTGTCACAATAATGAGCTCATATGGGTTATGCAGTTACAGATACTGCACATTATACAATGCACAAGCCAAATTGAACAAAAAAATATGGAATTTATACCCTGGTTGTTCTATAGCTATGTCACGACAATGTGTGTCTTATGTCCAGCGTGCATCTACGTCACTGGTTCTGTGGTGTTCAAAATATAAGTCAAAATGGTCAAAATTGCCTATTACGGTACTTTCCCTTACTTTTCTTTGATATTACTAGACTAGTTATATAAAATAATAGTAGTACTGGTGTAATTATGTTGTTCTCCAAAAAAGTTTCTCCATTCAGCTGGAAAATACTTGTGACCTAAGGGTTTTGCCACTCGTCTAGCATTTTATGACAACTAGTATTGCAAACACAAAACACTGAACAAAGATAATGTCAACATTTCTAACACCTAATGTTACACAGTTTTATATATAGGTGGGGGCTAACGTTACACTTTGAATTTCATTTTAGGCATCGCCATGGCTGTAATTCCATTATTTTTATCGGAAATATCACCAAATAAATACCGAGGTGCTGTAGGATGTAACCAGAAGATTTTTCTAGCAGTAGGTATCGTCATAGCCCAGGTAAGTCAATTTTCAATCTCATTTACATACTTAACTGGTAAGTCAATTTTCAATCTCATTTGCATACTTAATTGGTATGTCAATTTTCAATCTCATTTACATACTTAGTTGGTATGTCAATTTTCAATCTCATTTACATACTTAGTTGGTATGTCAATTTTCAATCTCATTTACATACTTAGTTGGTATGTCAATTTTCAATCTCATTTACAAATTTAATTGGTATGTCAATTTTCAATCTCATTTACATACTTACTAAGTATGTCAATTTTCAATCTCATTTACATACTTAATTGGTATGTCAATTTTCAATCTCATTTACATACTTAATTGGTATGTCAATTTTCAATCTCATTTACATATTTAATTGGTATGTCAATTTTCAATCTCATTTACATACTAAGTATGTCAATTTTCAATCTCATTTACATACTTAATTGGTATGTCAATTTTCAATCTCATTTACATACTTAATTGGTATGTCAATTTTCAATCTCATTTACATATTTAGTTTGTATGTCAATTTTAAATCTCATTGACATACTTAGTTGGTATGTAAATCTTAGCTGCATAATTTGGTAGTTGAAAGTAGAGCCTTTCATCACCATCATAATAGTCGTGATGATTCCACTGTTTATAATACAATGGGAGCCAGTTAAGATGACAGAAAGTCACTGTCAATAAACATTGCTCAATATTATCGTCTAGCTCAACAAAAAATTGTATATTCTATTCCACTGAAAAGTCTGAACGAAGTATATGTTCTTACAATGCAGTGCATTGGATTTTATGATGATAATCTGTTTATATAACAGTACCTCAAGGAAAGAAAATGTAGCCAACGTTAGAAAGATTTTTATTCTGGGTGATGAAAAGAAGCTGTTGTAAACTTAGCAAGTTTTTGTGAAGCCAGACGATGACATGTTGCAGTGTTAGTAAGAATATTGTAGAACTAGACGGTAAATTGTAGGAATGTTCGTAAAATTCTTCAGACTATAAAATGTAGCAATATTAAGATCATTGTAGAGACAAACGATAGAATGTAGTGTTTTTATTTCGTGCGAGACAAAGATTTGTTCCACTTCAAATTGCTTCCATTGTATATTTATTTTGTGTTGGTTCGGTGCATTTTATTTTCTGATCCATACTGGTTCAATTTGTGCTTTGTTTTGATATTTGTAAATTAATTTTTATTCGCTGTTTTCATTCACTTATGTTTACACTTATACACCAGGTACTTGGTATATTCGTATTGAATACAGACGATACATGGCATTATCTGCTGGCAATAACAGGGTTACTCTCTGTACTTCATTTGATTCTGTTTCCTCCATGTCCTGACAGTCCACGTTGGTTGTTGATAACTGATTACAAACCTGCAGCAGCTAAGAAAGGTAAACTCATAAGGATAGAGATTATCTGACAAATACAATAGAAGCCATCTTAAACAGAACGCCGTCTGCATTTGCTATACCTTGTCATCTGCTCAAAACATTTTACAACTGTTGATTTCAGACTGTGGACGAACCTATTACAAACAGGGAAAGTAAACAAATGAATTGGATTAATAAAAGACAATGTAACGAATAAGGTTTTTTTACGTCTCGTAGCAGATCTGGCGAGATATGCAAATATGCCTAGCAACGGTTATTAAGCACGTATGCTAGTAAGATTTTGTATGACGTTCTTTTTCTGGTTAACTGGGTCGTATTGTAAGTAAAACGAACAAGCGTGAAAATAATAGTAGATTGTATTCAGAGTGAAGTGAAAACTGAAAATATTATGACATGTACAGTCTTTTTCTAACCATATTTCTTTTCCATTGAATCATAACCACAACGAGTCAATACAGAACTAAGATGCACAAACAAAACTGATTACTAGTACAAATGGAGAACTTGCACTCCAGACTGAGCATGCTCAGATACAAAGGAATATGGGATTATCTGTGGTTATCGTAATACCTAATCTGGAGCTGCCGATAAAAACCCTCCCACAATGGTCAGGGTAGCTATAAATTAATTAATCGTGGTTGCAAACAATGTAACAGTATTGTTTACAATACCAATTCATTAGTATTGATAATCAAATTTCCCATGATGCAACATTCAAGATGGCGGGTTTGCAAGTTCCCTATTGGAATACTACGCGGCACGGTATTATAGTAACAGGTCGATTTTCCACCACCTTTTAAGTTTTATGTAGAAAATGATATACTGTACTATAAATATATATCAAGCTTTTTAAGTTTTGATAATTTCTCTTTGTTATTCATCTTCCCATTTTAAGCTCTAGAGAAGTACTACGGTGCTTCTGACGTCAACTGGGCTGTTGAAGAAATAGTTCACGAACATGCTGAGGAATTGAAAGAAGAAAAAGTGAGCTTCCTTGGTTTGTTTTCAAACCCGTCATACAGGATACCTTTACTCATCAGTGCTACAGTGATGTCATCGGTGCAATTTTGTGGAATTCCTGCAGTGAGTAAAATAAATTCAATTTCGTTAAACCTAAGGCCTAAACAATTCTTTCTGGTCAGGGCGCGCTTCGCTTAAATACCCCCACCCCCACCCCCTGATCTCTTTTTGTGTCACGTTTTGACCAGCCAATGCAGTCTGCAGATCCAAGGGAAAACACAAAAATAACCCTCCCTACATTAATTGCTACTTCAGTGAAGACAACTGCAGAACCAATTATGAACAAGCAAATGACATCTGCCAAACATACACACTTGCTGTAAAGTACTAAATAAAAAGAATAGTAATAAGGAAATAAGGGAGTCATATTTTACAAAGCAGCTGTAAATGGAGGGCCATACTTGAAAAAAAAAAAAGAACTAGGAGAGGGTCACATTATTATTACCTAAGTTTCAAGCATTTTGTGATTTGGGCATCCCAACGCTGCCACAGTGCTACATCCCACTGCGGCAACATCCCAAACAAAGTCTGAATGAAGGATGAACATGGGTCATTCATATACCTCCCTCCGAGCTGTGCCTGTTGGGGGCTAATAACAATGTATGCTAATAACAATGTAATAGTGTTTACACACATGTAAATTATTTGACAGATGTACATATATGCTGGTGCTGTGTTTGAAATGTTATGGCCGGATGACCCGGATGCAGTGAATTATGCCATATTAGGAATGGGTCTTGCCGAACTATCTGCGTCCTTAATAAACGTAAGTGTGATAAACTTCTCATGAAACATTTAGATTTAAAGAAAAAAATATAATATTAGACCGAATTTTTTTTTAATTAAGGAAACTTTATCAAATCAATTGTATTTGTTGTTGTTTGTAGGTTTTTGTTATTGATAGAGTTGGTAGACGGCCATTACTTCTATATACGTGTGCCTTCATGGCTTTCTTCAATGGACTTATAACACTTTCACTGACGTTAGCGGTAAGTAAATGTAATTCTACACGATGTCTTCCTGTGACATAGATGTGTTCATGTGACATAGATGTGTGTCTGTGTCTGTCTCTGTGTCTGTGTCTGTCTCTGTGTCTAGATCTGTGTATGTAGGGGACAGTGTTTGCCAGACTACAGTACATGTCAAATATCACCCTATGACTTGTCAATTGTGATGTATCAAACTATTAACTTGAGAAATACAGTAACATATAATCATTTGCCTCAGCCTTTCTTTATGGTAGCTTAGTATTTCTTTGTATCTAAGTAATTGACACCGCCTTCCTTTGGGAGTATCACGTGATTGGAGTCAACGTTAATATAGTTTCTTAAGTCTTGCCTTGAAAGATGACGTCGAAGGTTACTCAATTCCAATTTCAGAATCCTAACAGTGCAGATGCATGGACGTATGTCAGTATGGTGTGTATCTACTGTTCAATAGTAGCGTTTTCTCTTGGACCCGGTATGTATATGTATGTGTGTGTGTGTATGTATGTGTGTGTGTACGTTCGTGCGTGTATGAATGAATGAATGAATGAATGCTTGCATGCATGCATGATGTATGTATGTCTAGATCTGTCTGTATGTATATGTATATATGTGATTATGTATCTGTGTGTCTATGTGTATGTATGTGTGTATGTATGTATGTATGTATGTATGTATGTATGTATGTGTATGTATAAATACATGTATGCATATATGTATGTGTGTATGTATGTATGTATGTATGTATGTGTGTATGTATGTATGTGTGTGTGTGTGTATGCGAGCATGATGTGTATGTGTCTATTTATTTATCTATTTATTTAAGGGTGTCTATGTGTGTCTATGTATGTATCTATGTAGGAAGGTAGGTAGGTAGGTAGGAAGGCAGGTAGGCATACTTGTTGTATGTATATCTGTTGGTTTGTTGGTTGGTAGGTAGGTAGGTAGGTGCATGAGTACGTGCGTGTGTGCGTGTAAATATGCATTACATTGTGAGTGATTTTCTTTACATCCGTCCACGTATATTATAGTCTTTGCTACTCCACTTTCTGATCGAATAAGATGCCACATTATCTTTCAGCAAACGTATCTTTCATACTTACTCCGGAACTTTGGTCTCAAGGTCCAAGACCGATAGCTGTTAGCGTTGCTGTTCAAGTCAATTGGTGGTCAATGTTCCTTATCAACATGCTATTTCCGTTTCTACAAGTAAGTTACATCCATTATTTTTGAAATAATATGAATTATATGTTGATCAATATATACAATGTTCAAATGCACAGTTTAAGACCCAATAGTATCCATAAATTAGTGTTGATTGTTGAACTATTTCTAAAACCAAAGAAAAAAGATGACTTAAATATTTGCTACTAAAAGTATTGTATTTCATAGCAGACTGGATTTGTAATATTAGAGATAGTAAGTGCAGATCACTTTGTGCCCAAGTCTAACTTTATGACACGACAACAACACTACAGGTAATACTTCAGAATTAAAGGTGATTCCACTGTGTGCTGAGAAATTGCAATTACAGTCAGCAGGATACTTTTTGAACCATTTACTTCATTAAAGTTCCCAAATTTCAGGAACACTGTGAATGAATGTTTGCTCACATACGTGCTCGCCCAGGGCTCGACATCACAGTATAATCAATGACGTGTTTCTCTAATCATCCGTAGAGGGCAGCAAATTCATTTATTATTTCGCCAAAATGAAGCCCGGGAGTGAGTAAATATAGAATCAAATATGACCGCCCTTATGGGTTGTACAGCAATACATAGCTTGTGTAAATTTGTGTTATTACTTGTTATAACAGTTTGGTTTCCTTTACATCATACAGGCTGCTATGGATACCTATATGTTTGCACTATTCATGGTATTTATGGTTTACTACACCGTCTTTACATATTTCATGGTACCGGAGACAAAACTAAAGAGCTTTGAGGAAATCGTAGCACAATTTCGTCACACTGGGAAGTCAGGGAAGGGGCATACTGATGATGTAACTAATGACATCGAAATTACTGATCTAGATATTTCTAAAACTTCGACTACAAAGTGGGAATAGTTACATATCACTGACCTAATATTATTCCTTGTTACAAAAATAGTCACATAAAGGGCTAAGTCAATATGAGTCGAAGTCGGGGAATGGTGAATCTCTCAACCCAAGTCTTGAGTTTTGTCAGAATCAGCTGAGTGAAGAACAATGTTGAAGATTGAAATAATACTATCTTTGTAAACTCAGGCGATAAATGGCGATTTTGAACTTTATAAATACGAGTCGAAGGCGGGGGAGGGTTACTCTCCCGTTCAGTGAATGTGAAGGGGAAACATGTCCTGTAGCCTTGACATTATCATTAATTTTCTTGTCTGACTGCTTTTTTCTGGTGTTATTGTGATTTTCCGAATATGAGACTGAAGCTGAGGCTCAATATGAGACTGGCCTCATATTGTCCTCCAATGTGAATCTGATTCTGAATCTGAGACTAACTTTATACACGTTACATATATTCTGTTTGCTCTCTATTACAAAATGCGTGTGTTAACTTTTCAACGTAATTGTATTGTGTATGGTATGTAGTTATTAACATAATGGTGTAAGTGTTGAGAATTCTGAAGTGGTATATAAATCTACGCCCTAGTACAGAGCAAGCAAGGCAATAAAGAAACAAACACACACACACTCACACACAGACATGGAAAAAACAAAACACTGCAAGAACGTCGGAAGAGCTAACGGAGACAAAAACACAGTGCTCGACAGTCTTGATAAGACAGAGACTCGCGAGGATGGTGACAATGTGCAGGTGGACACGTCTGGGAAATCGGTATTTGCTATATTTTATTTCATTTTATTTTGAGGGAAAATATTGGAAACCTTCGTATAAGGTAACTGTCGTAGTCATGGGTTCGACCAATTGTAGGTGTATGGGTTTCAGAAAGGGGTTTTTTGATTATATTAAAATCTATTTACATTTATTTATGTGGAAAATGTTCAGTTAAATTGAAATACCGATAATAGGTGCATCGTTCATATACTTGTAGTACCAACTTGACTGCAAGGTATGAAACCATGGCATGCAAAGTTTGGTGACTTACTTTGCAAACATATAAGCAATGAAAGCCATAAAACCCAGACATAGCAATATGACTGTCCTACACAATCATTTATAGCGTTCATATTAAGAGTAGACGTAAGCTGTTTTGATAATAATTTGATTATGAACCCGGTACATATGTCACCATAATGACAGACGAGACAACCCTTGTCTGCTCTAGGTGACCAATCTGCAAACACTATTAGCAATCAAAGCAAGTGAACAGTCATTGACTAGAGGGTAAACATAGAATCTAATGTGATGTCGTAAAAAGTCGACTGTGGAGTGTAACCACAGTTGTGAGGAGATCATGAACACTGTGCGTAGTCGGTTGTTCCTTATCTGTCAACAGTTGTAGGACAAATGATATGTCTATAATTTCAAATTGTATTAAATGTACACCTCAGAGTGGCACACAGTGGATGAGCTTTTTATGGTTGCATAATATGGATATTTATGACTTTCACATAATTCACCTCAAAGGTGTTCAACTTTAAACCTTAGTACCTGAATTTTAGTTCCCCATAAATAATTATCACCATGTAGTATTGGTCCCGCCTAATGTAAGCATAAACTAGTTCCACTGACACTGCATTGTAAACGCACATATGATATGGAGGTAGTGTATATCTCACTATTATTTTATGATTCTAGCATAATTAGAACATTCCCATGTAACGTTTGACAAACCTTTCAGCGGCCATGACCTTTTATTTGTACAAAAGTCACATATCAAAGTCTTTATGACAGGTGTTTGCTGCTGTTACAGTCTGGGAGCACACATACGAGAATGTAAACATTCCTCAAGCCCTACGTTAGCAACAAGAGAATGGCTGATTAACTTCTTTATGCCATACACGAACTAACTGTGCCCATAATTTCATGTGCATGAACAACTAAAAGAGCAATAAATGTATGGACTGACCCAGTAAATATAGCAATGGTACATTACAGCTACCACTTCTCATGCCGTGCATTTAAGATTGAATGGGCGTTCAACAAAGCAGGATTAGATACTGGCTGGTTGTGTACAGGGAGGTCGTGGTTACCAATAGTTGTCTGTCTATATGTTTGTATGTCTATCCCCCTGCCAACCAACCGGTTTCCTCCCCCTACCTGTCTGCCGACAGAGAGATAAGCAAACAGACAGGCAGGGGTTTGTGGGGGTGGATAGCGGGATGTATGTCTGTCTGTCCGTATGTATGTATGTATGTATGTGTGTCTATCTATGTATCTATGTATGTACGTAAATATGTCTAGGTACGTAGGTAGATATACATGTATGCAGGTAGGTGTGTGTGTGTGGTGATGTATGTCTTTGTTGTCATGACATCGATACAATGGCTGCTTGTTCAAATGATAGTCAGCATGTGCGTTGAGGAAATAGTTATATCCTTAGAAATATTAAATATAATTAGAATGGAATTTAGATCGAGTCGTAAAATTGTTACTCTGTCATTTCACTTTTATTTCCCAAGACACATTTGACATTTTGGTTGGTATATGCATCGATTGTGGCGTCTACGGCTGGATTCGGACAGTTTGGTTACAACGTCGCGGTGTTAGCGGCACCTACTCAGGTACTGAAAGTATTCTTTGTTGTCTGTAGGCACTTCAATTATACAAGTGTATTTATAACTAATTTGTATGGATAATATCAATATATTGCCATGCATTGTTATTCCTTTTTCCTACAGTTCCTTTTTATTCTATTGTAAGTATGGGCGCCTCTAGCGAAGGATGTATATTTATTATCAGCAAGTATTTACAATCATTGAAATGTTATTATTGGATATTGCAAATCATTTCCAGGAGAAATCGCAAACATTAGTATAATGAGACAATGACGTTATCAAACTCTTTTTAAAGTTATATTGAAAAACATTACAGGATATTAACTGTGAAATGATGCGAAACACATAGGAATGGAATACCAATTTAAAGTTTTGAAATATGACACAACAGGCAAAGCAAATAGATCGCTCCCTATCTATGTACAAACCTACATTTAGACCCTAAATTATAACAGACTTGTTCAGGTACGTTCTCACCTGGAGAACCTTAGCCATTTCTAAAGAATATAAAGCAAGTACTGCTATAGAAATGACTTCATACCAGTGGAATGGAAAATATAGATTTATGATAAAAGCAAATCTAGTCTATTTGTCCAATATTTGTATCATAATTTACGTCGGGAAGTCACAGGTAAACATAATGTAATATGGGTAGACTTTTTGCCAATTTTGAAATCATTGATACAACATCAACGTTTTTCAAGACTCCAAATTAACCAAACATGGGTGATCTTATAGCACATTTTTCACAATAGTTTTATCGAAAAGAGATTTGAGTGAAACGGGGAAATTAGGTTTAGTCTATCGTCTTAAAAGGAGGATACTGGTAGATTTTATGTATATAGGCAGAAGTATAACTTACACAATCTAACAACCAATGATATACATAAAACACGTGTTTTCCTACATTTGTAGACCATGCAAGCCTTTTACAATCAGTCATACACTGGACGATACGGCGAAATGAGTCAAACAGCGATGGATTGGTTATGGGCAACAACAGCTGCATTATTTGCTGTTGGCGGTGCTATAGGTGCTCTGGTGGCGCCACCTATATGTGATATTATGGGCCGGTTAGTACAACAGTCAGTGAAAGTAGTTAGGGAAGGTGGATTGTTCCTTTTAACTAGCATCTGTCAGTAAGATAATGTTCCATGAATACAAATTCAAAATGAACATTTCACTAACATTATGATTTTTCTTTTTCTTAAAAAATATCTTTGATTGATTGATTGATTGATTGATTGATTGATTGATTGATTGATTGTTTAGTACTTTCCAAATGGCTATTTTACAATATAAATCAATACTTCATTTCCAGTTTCATTGTTATGCAAGTATGCCCTAGTAGCCTCTGCAAGTAAACTCTGGTGAGAAGGGGTGATGTGAAGGGTTTTTGCATGTGGTGTGAGAAACACAAAGTGTATTAACATAATTTTATTAACATATTCATAATGAAGAGTAGAAAAACTGACACTTTCCTATTATTTCTTGAACTTCCCATGACTATGACTTTTAAACCTGTTACAGAACTTTCCATTTTTACTCTTTATGCAACATAAATGAAACATTGATTATGAAACAGCCGATAACAAGGTTATAAAGATTATAAAGTCTTGTTGTTTGAAATCACACACTACATTTACCGTACGTGTTTATTTGTGATTTTACATTCCTGTTTGCTTTATTTTCAGAAAGTATGGACTGTTTCTTATCAACGTATTCTCCATCAGTGCGGCTTTAATGTTTGGTGGCAGCAAACCTGGAAATAATTTTGAATTGGTGATAATGGGTCGTATCGTCATTGGTTTCTACTGTGGTATATATTTTTCGTTGCTTATTTTGTTAGAGATTGGGTTAGTGGGTGGTTGTTTGAATAGATGGATGGATGGGTGGATGGATGGTTGGGTGGGTGGGTGAGTGAGTTGGTTAATGAATGGACGGGTGGACGGATGCCGCTTATATAATAAGTATAAACCAGTCGGCCTATTTCGAAAAAGTGGATCTTGCTTTCATTTTCATCAATGTACACACACACACACACACACACACACACATATTCACTCACACACAATGTGACAAAATCTTTACAAAGTACTATAACAGTACGTGTATCCAAGTTTGTGGTTTACCCTTTTCATGTTCTTTCAGGTGTTGCAATTGCATTAGTTCCTTTGTTTATATCAGAGATATCCCCCAATAAATACCGAGGTGCCCTAGGATGTACTCCAAAATTACTTTTAGCAGTTGGCATCGTCATATCTCAGGTATTGGTTTATCACTTTACACATAGACTGCCATCTTTTAGTCTGAGGTTTACATAATGTAATCACAGCAGAACCTGAAAAGAGTCGTAATTATTTTAATTACACCTGCATGGGCTGTTAAGCACCATTTCGATGTTCTACATATAATGATAACACAAATGTTTTCACACCGCTTTCAATGATTGGATTATCGTATCACGTGATATGGACTAGTGTCCAAAAGCTACCTCGATTTGCATATATAGGGCAATATTCATTTCCAGTTTTCCCTACGGCACTAATTACATTAGCACTGTGAGTTTTACTGGTGATTGCTTTGAATCTAGAAAGAATACATGCCCGAGTGTAATGTGTTATAAAACATTTATTGATTGGCCTTATTGGGCACAATTTGACATCATTTTATATCCCATTCCATTATGTAGCAACTATTTTCCTTGACAGCTTTCAGCCTAAGGGAAATAGTTGGTGCATAACACCCCCTTAGGTTAATAGATGTCTAGACATCTAATAGTGCCTTAATAGTAAGGAAATTAAGTGTATAGGTCACGACACATGAAACACTTATATGTAGAGGTAAATGTTTACCTCTGATAAGAATGTTTATGTATTTTTTTTAGATACATTCAATATTTCTTATTATACGTTTTCATCATAATCAAATCTAATTCATCGAAATTTATATTTCATTTCATATTTAGTCATTTGAGATTCATTTCATGATTTTTGTTTACTTCTATACACCAGGTGCTTGGTATATTCGTACTGAATACAGACGATACATGGCATTACTTGCTGGCAATAACAGGGTTATTCTCTCTACTTCATTTGATTCTGTTTCCTCCATGTCCTGACAGTCCACGTTGGTTGTTGATAACTGATTACAATCCTGCAGCAGCTAAGAAAGGTAAAAATCATAGTATTGTGTACTTTAGATTTTATTTCCTAATTTCATTTATTATAGTGTTCCACACATAGCTTCGTATTTCAATCTCCGTAACCTTCAAGTATTCGACTTGATAACTGTTTTAATGTGGTTATTTAATTTGGCACGTAAGCGATGTTGATATTATCTGTGAACTTACATTACTCTCTGCTTAACACAGCCAGAAATGACATTTTCACCAATCATACCGCTCGAAAATTTGATTATGCAAATTTGAAAATCTGGCTGAGAAGCGGCCTGCCCAGTTCATCGTGGCAAAAAATGTTAGTAGCTCACACTTGTTGAAAGTTCTTGTGATAAGTAAAAAAGTACACCCAAGCATTGTTTGTTATCCAAAATACCTCTCCTAAGCCAAATTACCAGTGTTAATGACTCCCAGATGTTATGCTATGCAGGGTTGATGAAAATGCCTTTTTGGGGGGCCACAAGTATAAAGGAATACAGCTAACATGAAATTATCCTTGTCTCTGTTTTCTTCAATAATGACAATATCTCATCCTGACTATATGTTTCCATGATTATCATCGGAAAATCATGTATTCGTAAAATTACAAAAAACTGAATTGTAATTATTTTTGGAACAGCTCTGAAGACATACTTTGGTATCCCTGACGTCAATACGGCCGTTGCAGAAATAGAACATGAACACAAAGAAGAGAAGAAAGAGAAAAAAGTTGATATAAAAGGCTTATTTTCAAACCCACTATACAGACAACCGTTGCTCATCAGCGTTACTGTTATGTCAGCAGTACAATTTTGTGGAATACCTGCGGTATGTTGTTATTTCTCTGGAGTTTCGTCATTATCTGATTTATAGGTTGTATTTTATTGATAAATATATTGGGTTTGATTTATTACATTCATTGATCTCTAGGTTGAGGATAAGATTTATAATTAAATATTTTAGCTTGTTCCATGTTTCTATTTTCATTTGGCGCAGGAGAGAATCGAAAATGATATCTTTCAAGATTTTGCAGTCGTCAAAACTGATCCATGATCCAATGTCTGTCAAAACAAAATGATGACTATTCAAAATTCCCCCTTCACTGAAATCATGATACTCATTTTTAGTAACTTTTTTTTAGATGTACCAATATCTAGGATCTGTCTTTGGATTGGTGTGGCCAGATGACCCCAATGCAGTCAACTATGCTATTTTAGGAACTGGTCTTCTTGAAGTCACTTTCTCGATTATTAATGTAAGATTTGTGTACATTATTGTTGAAGAGATTTTAACTTTGACTATAACGTCAAGAAATATAATGTACACCTTACCAGATCTCTGTCTGTCTGTCTGTCTGTCTGTCTGTCTGTCTGTCTGTCTGTTTGTCTGTCTGTGTCTGTCTGTCTGTCTGTCTGTCTGTCTCACCCTCTATCTCTCTCTCTCTCTCTCTCTCTCTCTCTCTCTCTCTCTCTCTCTCTCTCTCTCTCTCTCTCTCTCTCTCTCTCTCTCTCTCTCTCTCGCTCAATACGAGTGAATGTTGCACATTGTTACGATAAACAAAACCATGAATATCGCCTTTGCTTGGGTTTATTTTACTCATAGATTTTTGTCATTGATAAAGTCGGTAGACGTCCACTACTTCTGTATACATGTGGTTTAATGGCAATGTTTAATGGACTCATAGCACTTTCCCTGAACCTGGCGGTGAGTAGAGCATTATTGTGTGAGGTCATACATACATACATACATACATACATACATACATACATACATACATACATACATACATACATACATACATACATACATACATAACACTTCTGCTATGTCCGAGGAATTTACATGTAAAAAGAGACACTTCAATTTGTTTTCTAACTGTATGAAGTAAACACAATACCAGAGTAGGTGACATTTGAGAAACGCTAACAAAGATAAAAAGGTTAGTTGTTACCAGTATTTATCAAGATCCTGACTACGTTTTTCCTGTTTCAGAATCCTAACTATGCTGACGGTTGGACCTACGTGAGTATGGTGTGTATCTACTGTTCAATATGTGCATTTACTCTCGGACCAGGTATGTATATGTATGTATGTATGTATGTATGTATGTATGTATGTATGTATGTATGTATGTATGTATGTATGTGTGTGTGTATGTATGTATGTATGTATGTATGTATGTATGCATGAATGTCTCTTTCTCTCTGTCCTTGCGCGTGTGTGTGTGTGTGTCTGTCTGTCTGTATGTGTCTTTGTGTGCGCGCGCGTGTATGTGTACGTTTCTGTGTTCACGGTGTCGTGACTTTTAAAAAGTAGACCATTATATCCCATCATTGTTGACTTTCACTTCTAGGAAATGTATCATACATTTTGACACCTGAACTCTGGACCCAGGGCCCAAGACCTATTGCTGTAAGTCTTGCAACTCAAGTACAATGGTGGTCAATGTTCCTTGTGAGTTTGATATTTCCTTTCCTGCAGGTAACATCATTATATTGATTTTTCTTTTGTAAAAGAGTGTACATTAATTTTTTAACTTCCATGGGAGTGGAACCACGTGAAAGTTTATAACTTACCTAGCTGCCTCTGAGATTCCTTTTTTGATGCCCCATCCCCAACCTCCATATGAAATGCATAATACAGCTCTAATTAACAATCGGGTATTAAAGAATAATGATCCAACATCACAGTAAATCGAGCAAATAGACATATGATACCATGCACAAGCTAAGTTAAATAAAAAATATGGAATTTATAGCCTGATTGTTCAACGTCATGGCAATGCATGTCTATGTCACTGGTCAGAACGTTCAAAATTGCCATTTAATACTGTGCTTGATTTTCTTTGGTATTACTGCTGATAATGTAATTATATTATTTTCCAATATATTTCTTCATTCACCCAGAAAATACTCGTGACCAAAGGGTTTGTCAATACTGGTCTAGTGACTCATGGTGACAAAGCTCCCATGGTCACTTGTTTATTTCTTGGCTGAATAAGAATACTATCTAAAAGTAAATGCAAATCAATGCAGCTCATAAACAAACAACTCCAGCATTTCTTTCAAGAGAAATGACTCCACAACAGATAATTGCAGGTATATACTCCTCTCCGTCTTGACCACACTGTCTCGACCATGCTCTTAATTCAATTTGAAAGGTCTCTTTCCAGTGTTTATACAATGAAACTGTCCGCAAACTCGTTAACCATCAATGAAACTGTCTGCAAATTTGTTAACCATCACAATGACACTGTCACTCAGTCAGCTCTTAAGGAATGTTCTGCCATGCCAAACACTCTGTTTGCAATTCCTCAGAATGTTAAAGTGTCTGCAAAGGACATGTTACTCCAGCGAGTTTGATTTGATGTTTACAGTTATAACATACCGTTACATAATATTATTGTCTTTACTTTTGTCTCTTTACAGAGTGCTATGGATGCTTACATGTTTATAATTTTTATGGCTATAATGGTTTACTACACTATCTTTGTATACTTCTTAGTCCCAGAAACCAAGTTGAAAAGTTTCGAGGAAATCGTCGCACAGTTTCGTCTGCATAAAAAGTCGATGAAAGCTCGTACTCGCAATAACTCAATCAATGAAATGGAAATGGATGACATGAATGGACAAAAAGATGGATGACGCAGTGTGAAAAAAAACTTCCTGTGAAAGCTCACATTTTGAATATGTACTTGTCAATTAAAGCTATATACTAGTTTCAACTGGTCTATATTGTTAAATTGCTTGCCAGATATAATGAATTATACCATGCACGAGCCTGATTCAACAAAAAATATGAAATATATACTCTGGTTGTTCTACGTCACGACAACGCGTGTCCATGTCACGACAACACGTGTCTACGTCACTGGTTCTGCTGTGTTTGAAGTATGAGTCAAAACGCTAAAATGACCATTACTTTCCAGATAATTTTTATTACTGGCAATGGTATAATTATATTATTCCCCAATATTTTTCTTCATTCAGCCGGAAAGTACTCATGACCTAATAAGGGTTGTCACTATTCATCTAGAGACTCGATTTTCCTTGGCTGAACGAAGAAAATATGGGGGAATATATCTGAGGGGTATACTATACTATACTATACTATTACTATAGGTAAACTTGTATGTGTTCCTGTACACATAAAACCAAATAACACAATGAATTTACATTTTACGGTAAGGTCCGTAAAATCAGTGCCTTGACTCCATCGACCAGAACACATTGAATTTGCATACAAAACGTGACAGTGGAGGAAGTGTATTTTGTTACATTTATATTTGTTTTGTTGTCATTAACAAAATAGACAGCAGTCACTGTGTAAATGATGTTTGTGTGTTATCTTTATTGTGTCTATCTCAACATAAAACCTTGTGATCAGTCTCACTGATCTTGATACGTCATTTAACATACAGCATTTGCAAGCTATACTAATAATGGAATCTCCTGTAGTTTTATTCTTGATTGTGCACGTTTAAAGAAATTCCACATCGAGGTAACAAAGATAGTCAGCCATTGTTATCATAATTTCAGCTATGACACATTACTAGTAGAACTAATAAATCTAAGTCAAACTCAATCTAAGTGCAAATCATTTGAGGAATAATAATAAACATGACGACTGTAAATCATCTCTCAAAAGAATACGTTAATGAATCATGTTAAGCAATCCATCTAAGCATGTCACTTGATATGCTAGCTACGAGAAGTTAAAACCAACAGCAAACGACTTAAGAATGGCGGACGTGAAAGACGGCGACGAGCTCAATGGAACGACGATGGAGGATAAAAGCAGGCGAACAGATCATGTTGACACTGAGACTGCTAACACAGCCGGTGGTACAGAGTTGTTGACATCTGATGAAGGAGCAACGGTAAACTACGACATTTTATTACTCTTGGTATAAATTTTGTACAACTTGTTCTCTCTCCATTATCTGCCACCCTGATAAGCTTAGTTACAGAAGCCGTCGACTTGATGTTGGCATGCGGGTAATATAATACAGCAGACTATCGGGGCATCAGAAAGTAAAATTAAACTGGAACCTGGGAATGCTTCTGTGTTTTCTTCGTAAGTGTATAACAACTAGCATAGTACACCACGTATCAGTTCAAGTGACAAACGCCCGTATATTCAAATGGAAAACTGATTGCTTTGTGGACTGTGTAATTGTACAGTGAAGTGAGTATTTACTCAGGCTTCCAACTGCCAGTGTACCACGTAAAGGTAGCCTGACCTTAAAATAGTTCGACTTTCTTTCATGTGGCAAATGTCACGTCGTATGCGTTGGCCAACATTTTGAATACTGCACTTAAAATTCGTGTTCATTCGACTTTTATAGACTACAAGAATTGTGAATAAGTTCTGGTTTGTTTCCACACTCTGAAGCGATTCCTGTACAAACCAGTTGCTGGCAAACATTTGACAATATTGGGTCGTATGCTGCATAGCAACCAGTTGTTAAGAGCACTGTTCATGCCGTTGAACAGTTTTGTGTCGCCGAATATGGAGCTCCTTTTGATAGTGTTGGTTGCCGTTCATCATTGTACATTCCTCCTTTTTTTTATTCTCTTTTATTTTCTTTTTCTGTTTGTTTTGTCATACACTTAGTGTTTAAATGTTAAATTCTATTTACAGTTTTCCGTATAATTACATAAACATGAAACCTAATAATTGATTTATGTTTATATTTTTACGTAATCTTTGAAATCAGTCATCAGAAAAAGTCATACATGTCTTCGAATTCCTTTTGTATTTAAAGACTTATTGTAATCCTTGAAGTGTAGGCGTTGTTCGACAGAATGTCTTCAACAAATAAGCAGACTACACCGTGTCTGTGACTGTTACATTGTAAAATCTGTTAACTACATACATGATTTGCATATTTTCAATGACGTTTCCACAAAATTCGAAGGGAAAAAATGAGAAAGCTATCAATTGATGAAGTTGCGCAGATGACGTTGCGCAGACTGTACTTTGCACAAAACTATGATCTCAATTGCATAAATGGTATAACGGTTGTCCGAAGCTGTGTTCGTGACGTCTCAACGACTGCTAAACCTGCACAGTTCAATTCAAAATGCAGTAAACGTTTGTAGTTTGACACTAACCAGTGAATTATTCAATATTGTACAAAACATACATACATATACACTACATGTAAAGGTTATTATATATAGCATGTCTACAAAGCAATCAGAGTTGAAGGAATATATGTTTATACGTCGGGTGCTTGTGTTTGATCTTCACTCAGTCTTGATGCATGATTTCAAGTCGTTGATAAAGAGTTCAAACACCACAGTCACAATAATTCATCTCACAGCCGTCACGTTTGCTTGGGCGTGGCAACGTTGATATGTGTAGATAAATGTGACATATTAATTGCTGATACTCATAATTATACGTTTTCACATATAATCTGTACTACATAATGATAATGGCTCGTATTTCATCAGTGCTGCCATGATGATAAAACGAGAATATTTCTGTATGTTGTTTCAGCAGATTTCTTTTTCATTCAGAAGATAAGAGATGAATACTTGGACATTTTATTTAGTTTACAGTCGCAGTTACTTAAATTTGATAATCATTCTCTGTTTAAGTACATTTTTTCAATTGTAGATGATACTATAGCAAGTGTCACAGCTAAATATCTCAGTGATATACTTAATATTTTCAAGACATTGTAAACATCAGTGTTTCATTGGTATATTTTCTTGCCAATGCATGCATATATATACCTATATATACCTATATATATATATATATATATATATATATATATATATATATATATATATATATATATATATATATATAGATATATATAGTTTTGGTATTACGCTCTGCCACTGCGGTATAGAGCACTGTCTTAGCAGATTGATACTCACCGAGTTATATATATATATATATATATATATATATATATATATATATATATATATATATATATATATATATATATATATATATATATATATATATATATATATATATATATACTTTCTGTCTGTATGGGGGCCTTAAGTTAGCGCCATAAAATAAACCATACGAAACTTGAATACTGGTAAATTCATTTCAAACACTTGAAATGTCAATATTGTTCTACCTGTTGAAGTAAATCAACACATGTCAACGTTGCCACAGAGTTTGTCAAATAAAAATCGACACCTTAGAGGACAAAGGTGAGACCGATTCTTTCTCACTGTGTTTATTTATGCTTAGGACAACAAGAAATGTATTCTTATCAAGTCTACAAATACCCGTGGCATCCTTTCTAAAAAAAGACCAAAACCCTAAGGATGAGAATTCTTGTTTTACACAGACAGATTGTAATCGCCCTAACTTGCTTTTTCCTGACAGGGTCGGCTGACATCATGGGTTGCCTTCGCAACAGCGATTGTGTGCCTATTTTCATCACTACAGTTTGGTTACAACACTGGGGTGATAGCAGCGCCCTCTACTGTAAGTTTCATTTCTATTTCACTATGGGAACTTGCAATCAAGCCTGAACATGCTCAGTTGCAAAGGACTATGGGATTATATGTTGTTACCGTAATACCTGGTATGGAGCCTTTGACATAAAATATCTTAATTGCTATCGTCAGGGTAACCATGACAGGATTATTTGTCTATGCAAAGAGTGTTTACATCAGTAATGCACCATTATGCAATCATATTTCCCATAATGCACTATTCAAGATGGCGGGTTGCAAGTTCGCAATTCAGAACTGGAGAAGTTCACGCGCTGTGAAAACGGCATTGACTGTAACTGGAGTATTATTTGTATTGCATCAGACAGCTAACAATATATTCATTGAAAATTGATAAAATGCGACCTTGTAAATGATAATAACATGTCGATTTCAGCCGTATGTAGTACAGCAACAGGTTGAAATCGTGATCACGTTGGGGGCGCTGATTTTAGGGTGCGGATCTGAAATCAATTGTATTTATTGTAGGGCATTGTGTATACAGCTATACAAATACATTTACCCAGGGTGATTTAATACTGTTCCATGTGTACAATATTACAAGTAAATCATTATACCTATACTAAGAAAACAGTTCTTTTTTTAAAAAATCCCACTTTAGTGTCGCTTAAATTTAACATTTAATTCTACATTGATATTTGCAGTACATAAGAGTTTTTCTCAATGAGTCATATGAGAGATATGGTGACATCTCTGAGACAGGACTGACTTGGTTATATGCTGTGACTGTCTCACTCTACACAGTTGGAGGTGCCCTTGGTGCAATGGCTGCGGCCCCTATGGGAGAGATTTTAGGCAGGTATGAAAATATTAATATCTTTTTTATGTCCATTAATCAATACAACAATCACTATTAGTAATTTGGTAAGTTTGATATCATGGTAGAACATCACATTATGTCACTAGATTGATTGATTGATTGGTTGGTTGGTTGGTTGGCTGGCT